>NW_027187376.1:7474798-7499094 GCF_028583685.1 Petaurus breviceps papuanus
TCATCATGTACTTTAAATTTATGATATGGAACTTACATTTAGGGAACAAATAGAAAAGAATGACTTAATAAATAGCCTCTCACACACCACAGAGATAAATGTTTAATTGTGTTGTCAGTGGACCTGATATGACCTTGGATATCCTTTGTGGGGGGGGGGGGTGAACCTTGTGGCAGAGAGAAGGGAACATTGGGTGGGTGAAGTAGGGGCACAATTATGTACAAACTTACCATCAATTAAAAAAAAAGAACTAAGAATTCTCTAAGATTTGAAGTCAAAAGATATCTAAGTACAAGCTAAATTATAGGAGACAAAGATGTAATAAGAACTGATAAGCTATTCCATCTCAGAGATCTGATGTAGTACTTTTCAGCAAAAGCACTGTGTTTATTTATATGTGTTTTAGAAAACAATTGGAAGATCTTTGATCAAGTTCAAGGAATTATTTCTAGGTCAGAATATGAATAGGAAAACATTCTGGTGTATTGAATAGAGTACCTACCTTGAATTTTTGGTAACTCTGGACAAGGCAGAATCTCCCAGTAACGCTCTAAGACTGTCATCATGAACAAATCAATAAGCATTTTGTTAAAGTCCTATTATGAGCTTTGGGCTATGTTCTGCAGATGCAGGGAAAAAACAAGACAGTAACTGCTTATAAATGAGCTGACATTCTACTGGAGGAGGAAGAAGGGAGAGAATATAGAATATGCATAGATAAGGAAATCTAATGTTTATGTATATGTATGTGTGTATGCGTCATATATGTGTATATATTCATACACACATATATGTGGAAATAAACATTTATTAAGCACCTACTATATGACAGGCACTATGTTAAGTGCTTTACAAATATCTCATTTGACCTTCACAACAATCCTAAGAGGTAGGAGCTATTATTATCTCCATTATACAGATGAGGAAACTGAGGTAGATTTATCCTGTGACCCCATGACTTGACCAAGGTCACATAATTAATAAGTGTCTCAGGCTAGATTAAAACTCAAATCTTTCTGCCTTTATACCCAGTGCATTTTTTCTCTCTGTCTCTCTCAACATATAGGCATATATTATTTCAAAACACATATAAACATGTATGTATATTCACAAACATATGTAAATGTGCACACATATAAAGTTGCACATATGTCTTATGAGAGCACTGTATGTATACATATTGTAAATATAGAAATATCTGCATGTGTATACTGCATATATGCTTGCCATCTACATATCTTTAAAAAGGCAATGCATATGTGTATGTATATATGCACAGAAGCCTATGTAAGTGGACATATATGCTTACATATATAATTCTTAATATCACCTGGAATTTCCGATGGAGTGCATGAATAAAGAGTTGGGAGGATAAAGAGGGGCTCATTCAAAGGATGTGACACTTGACATAGGCCTTGAAAAGAATTAGGGATTCCAACAGAAGTGAAAAGAAAGAACATAAAAGGAGAGTATTTTAGATCTCTGGGAAGACCGACTATACAAAGGCATGGAGATGAGAGATTGAATTGTATATATGGGAAATGGCCAGCCATCTAGCTTGATTAAATGATGGGTACATGGGGGAGAGAAATGCATAACCTGTGTGAAAAGCTAATCTAGAGGTAGCCAGTTGCCATCTTGTAATGGTAAAGGACTTTGAAGATCTTCTCTGTCCCTTAATAGGCCTCACTTGGAGCTCAACAAGAGATGGTTGCTTAGGGGAGGCTCATTTTTCAGGAAGGCCCACACTTTTTGTTCCTTTGTAATTAAGCAATGAGTCACAAAGGTTGTGATGCCCTCTGACCCTGAAGAAGTATGTGTGTGTGTGTGTGTGTGTGTGTGTGTATACACACACACACACACACACACACACACACACCCTGAGGTGAGGTTGCTTTGGGGATCACTTCTGGGAAGAGTTGTGTGATTTGGCCAGATGAGCCTCTGGGCAGCTGTTGAGACCCCACATTTGAAAACCGTCATGTTGTTGCTTCTCTCTCTGGTAGCTAACACTGTATGTATGTAATAGTCAGATAGCTAGAAGCCCTGTCTGTTGGTCTGTTGCATTGTGTTATTTTCTCTGTCCATATTTTTTGTGTACTTGTAATTTCTGTTTCTATTTTTCTGAAGATCAGAGTACTGACTTTTTCCCTTGACCTAAGTGAATGATATCTATATTTGATTAAAGTAAAATTATTAAGCCCTTTTGAGTTGCTTTCCTTTAGAAAAAAGATCAAAGAACCTGTGCTAATAGCAATCCTGGGTATGCTAGGGTGCTTGCCTTGCTGCTACACATCTAAACTCATTGAAAGAGCTTCCACACTGTGAAGTCCCAATTCTGATAAGATCATAGGTTGAGACTCTTCCCCTTACCTGCATCCCCAAAATCCTATTTATATAACAATGCCTAAATGCAAATATATGGATCTGTTTGTGAACCGATTTACGTCATGTCAATTTCTACTACTACAACTGCTACTACAAACTATGACTACAACTACAACTATGGTCTTCAAAATGCATAGCACAGGTTATCTATAGTTCATTAATTTAATGCTTTTGAAAGGAAAAAAGTTTTTAATATATACTAAAACAAATTTAATTTGAGGCCCTCCCTCTTTGCTTAGAAGAATGAAAATGTAATAGGCTCAATGTTAAATAATCACAGTAAAGTTGAATTTTCCTGGTATAATCTGAAGAATGCCCAAGGATTGGTACCTATATGGTACCAGGCACAAGATTTGACCCAGAAAATTTCTTTGACAAATAGCAATTGAAGAAATAGAGTATGTTCAGAAACAATCTAATGGAGACTCTGGATGAAGCCAGTGAAAATCAAATGAAATCCATCGCCATGAAATTTGTCATTGTTTGCCCATTTTCTGAACTACCCTGTCCCAGAAGACCCTTTGTTCCCCTGCCGCACCCCCACTCCACAGTCCATCACTGTAACATAATGATGATTTTGACTGAACATATTGCATGCCTTCCATGCAGTGAAGGTGATCAGTGCACAGCTGCATGCTGTACTTTTGATAGCAAGCTCTATTTAAGGAAAAAAATGAACACTTTAAACAAACATGAAGGTAGTTAGTAAAAATGAAAAATAAAACATTTATTAAATTTTATTCTCTTCCTAGCCTTGGTTAGAGACAACAGTACTGTCCTATTAAACTGGAAAAAAGGGAAAAGTTGTAATTTTTGACATTTTAAATGCATATATTCATATATATATATATATGCACACATTGTATATATCGCTTTTTCTCTATGTAAGGATGTTGTATGTACATTAATCATGTTATAGCTCCTATATTGAATGGAGTATCATTATATACTACAACTAGTAATGATATAGGTATTTTGAAATTCAAGATATTTATCACAGAGCTAAGGGAATGAAGGAGTAGAAGGGGAAGGAGCAAAGATAAAATCAGAGAGAGGGGTAAAAATTCTCAAGTGCCATTATTTCCATATGTATTTTCAAAGCCAAAAAAATCTAGTTCAAGATAGCCTATTACATTGTTTTTTAAAAATTCAAATTGTGAGTATTCTGTTTTCACCAATTGAAAGACAGATTGCCTTTGTTAATGTCTGACCTCCCTTCGTGTCCCAATATAACTATAAATAGTAACAGGAGCTTTATCAGGCCTTTTCATGTTTTATATGAAAGATTCAGAACCTAAAGGCTGTGGATAAAATGAATAGTATTTCTTAATGAATCCAACATTTCCTGGAAGGGTAAGGTGTAGAATTGATATTTTTTATTTATTTCCTCCCCGCCAAATAAAATATTCTATTTTTCTTCTGTAGTCAATAACTAAAAGTATCTCTAATCAGTTGCCTCCTACCCTGATATAAGTTAGTACAAGTTGTCCCCACAAGGGGACATTATAAAAAGCACTTTGTCCTTGGTGAGAACAAGGGCACTAAAACCACTTCAGCATATCAGTTCATTTTTTTCTTAAGCAGCAGTGATGTTGGATTCCAAAATCACAGAATCTCAGGACTGAAACTGACCTCAGAGTTCTTATAGTTGAGCCATTGCTTGAACAAACCCCCCTTCTTGAGAAACATTCAAGAATTAGGGTGAAATTCATTAACTCCTAAAACAGTCCTTTTCCGATTTAGAGATTCACATACTAGAATGTTATTGATTTTTTTTTTTTGGAGTGGGAAGGCAAGTCAGTTAGGGTTAAGTGACCTGCCCAAGGTCACACAGCTAGTAAGTGTCGTGGCTGAGGTCACATTTGAACTCAAGTCCTCCTGACTCCAGGGCCAGTGCTCTATTCACTCTGCCCCTGGAATACTTTTTCTTTAAATCACTTTCAGCAAGTGTTTATTCAACACTAACTACAATATGTGGAAGGCATATACTGGCTGCCAGAAACAGGCAAAAATGAAACCATTTACATACCCTTAAAAAGCTGGCATTCTATTTTGTTGTTCAGTAATTTTAGTCATGTCTGACTTTTTGTGACCCCATTTGAGGTTTTCCAGGCAAAAATACTGGAGTGGTTTACCATTTCTTTTCAGCTTATTTTACAGATGAAGAAAATGAGGCAAACAGGGTTAAGTGACTTGCCCAGGGTCGCACAGTTAGCATCTGAGACTGGATTTGAACTCTGGTTTTCTTGACTTCAGGCCCCTCTCTAGCCACTATGGTATCTTGCTGTCCTTGACATTCTATAGAGTGAGATAATACAGGGTGTCCCAAATGTCTTCGTACTGTTGTAAGCTACCAAAGTTTAAAATGGCACTTTGGAACAGCCTACATTTACACCTATTAGTACTTTCAAGGTATTTTTAGAAAGGAAAGAATAGGAATCACTAGGGAAACTGGAAAAGGATTCCTTCCGCTTTACCTGAGCCTTGTCATCTAGGGCTTCTAAAAGGCAGAGATGAAGAGGAGTGCCCTCCAAGTTTCAGGGAATTGCTTTTGTAAAGGTAGGAAGGGAAAAGATGTAATGGGGGGGGAAAAACAACAACTGCTAGATCAGGTGGCTCCATGAAGGGTCTGGGGATTAAAGGAAATGTATGGAGAGAGAGGTGGGAGCCAGAAAGCGGGCGGCTTTAAATGTCAGGCTGGGCCGTTTGTATTTTGGAGGAGTTAGCAGAAACAGAAACAGAACATAGTGGTGAGATGAGAGAATTGTGAAAAAGTACAATGTCAATGGGAAAAAAAATGAAAACCAAGTTTCAGAAAAGACAAGATAATCAATAATGTCTGGTGCCAGAGAAGTTAGCATGAGGACCTTCCACCCCACCAGGACTGCTGCTGTTGTTCCTACCAGGTTTCAGACATCTGCCAAAGGAAGCTTCCTCGTATAAAGATCTGATCATGCCACCCCAACTTCAGTGCCCAGAAACAGGCAGGGGCTCTCCATAGCCTGCAGAATAAAATACAGACTCCTTCCCTTCCATCTACTCTGGAAGGCTCTTGTCTGTCCAGTTCTTTACATTCTGTCTCTGCCTGTTACATTTGAACTGTTGGAGGGCAGAGACGGTATTTTAACCTTTCTTTGTGTTCCCACCACTTTCTTTACACGTTGCCTTGCACATTGTAAATGCTTAAAAAGTCATTGTTGTTTCTTTTTTTCAAAATACTCCTCTTCCTAAAATTTAGTAACTTTTCATATATTTTTTTTCTTTTTGGGGGGGGGGTAATTGGTATTAAGTGACTTGCCCAAGGTCACATGGTTAGTTTTTGTGTTAAGTGTCTGAGGTCACATTTGAACTCAGGTCCTCCTGACTCCAGGGCGGGTGCTCTATTCACTGCACCACCAACTGCCCCTTGTCTTCATATATTCTTGATAGTCACATTGGTAGGGAGCATACAGAGAGGTGAAAAGTCATTTAGTGTGATCTCTTAAAAGAATAAGCTAAGGCCTGAAAAAATGAAGTGACCTACCCAAGGTAGCAATGAATCAATCACAGAATTATTTGTGGAAAAGTCTTCTAGAGTAGTAAATAGCATTTGAAGGCAATGAGTTTTTTTTTTCTTTTAACCAATTCCTTTACTTAAAAAAAAGAATTTGCTTTTATAGTCAATACTGATGTTAGTTGGATGGATATAGCAATATGTGCTTACATTTGAGGGTTTGACTCATTACCGTATATGAAATAGGCTTAATTGAATTTTATTCAGAGTACTTCCCTTTTACAGGTATGATTAAAATGTGTGTTTCAACACTCTCTGTTATGCTTTATGTAGTAAACTTAGAAAAAGTTTTAACATGGGGCATTCTGGCTTACAGAGATAGATTGAGGTAATTGGTATCTTCATCATCTTTATTATTAATAATTTTTCATTTTATATTTTGTTTCCTTCTATGTTTCTAACATCTAGATATACACAAATAGTTTTTCCCCCTTTTGGACAATATGTTTTGATGTTATTTTTATTTCTGAGTAAACTGGAACTGCTGGTAAGAATTTAATATGTATTTTGTGGAACTAGGAAAAGCAAGTAAGAGACTAACCAGAAGCCTTGCTATATGCCTTCAGGCTTTCACATAGAAGGGTCTTATCTCCTTTGGATTGTCCAGAGCTGTTAAGCAAACTAAAGCTGGGAGAAGCCACTCCACATTCAGTGACCATTTAAGGACTTGGGGATGTTTTGGGGATCTTGACAATGGTCTTCAAAGGAATGTGATTTCCCTCTTTAACATAGATCATTTCCCTCCTTAGTATGGAGAGATCAGTCTCTAACACTGGAGGCTAAATTTGGTGTTTGAGTCTTATCCCAAGACATGCACCATGTCTTTAAACTTGTGCTATAACGAACCTTAATATCATCAAAATTTTACACTGGGAATAATGCACTTAACCCATGAAATAAAATAACAGCTCTGCTTCCAGACAGCATATGACAAGGTAGGAGTAGAAGGTGATCAGATGGGAGTGGATAGATTGCAAAGGATGTCATATATAATTAAAATGGCAGGAACAATTTTGATTGCCTTAGGCATCAGATAATAATTATTCTTGTAAAAATTTCCAGGAGGACTCTAATGGCCAGAAATGTGATGATTCTCCATTTTGATATTATATATGTTTTATCCTATAAATTGCTGGAAGAAATGGACTTGTCTTACTCATTTTTATCCCCTCAGCACTGAATATATTGGTTCATGTATGGTGAACACTCAACAGATGATTGTTGAATGATGTGCAGAGAGGGGGCAAGGGTTGGCAAGGTACAAACTCAAACAGAAACACTGTTCCCAAGGATTCCTCTAGATGCGTATTGACTTAGAAAAATCACATATTGGCATTCTATTTCATTGCTATTTCATTTATTTTGTTAAATGTGTCCCAATTACATTTCACTCTGATTTGTTAGGCTCTGTTTTTGACACCTCTGAATAAGAAAACAGACTCTGTCTAGTATCTGTCATTTTGGGAGGTGGCTGATCAAAGCAGCAGAATGAGGTCCACTCCTTGTTTATCTCTCTCCTCTCTGATAGATTGTGTTACAAGGGTAAGGATGCCCAGGGATTTCAGTACTAGCATTTAGAATTCCACAATGTTTCTTCTTTAGTAAATGCTCACGAATGATCCTCAGCGCAAACTTGAGGGAATGGAACCTGAGGCGTGCATATTGACGTTATTGATGCCTAGGTAAGATCACCAATAAACTCCATGCAGGGGTGGACTTATAAATGTTTAACAACACGATCTCCATAAAAAGTACAAATGATACACTGTACACTGCATTATTTATATCTTTATGTTTATATATACAAATATATATTTATACTTAATACTTATATTTCCACTGCTTTTGTAAATCTTCATGAGTAAACAAAACAAAAAAAAAGAAAAAACCCAATAATTCAAACCCTGATCTGCAACATTTGCCAAATTCCTGAGGTGTAAATACACAGACAGTTTAACAATTGGTTCTAAGGTGGAGCTGGTTCCAGCAAAACACTGTCTTTAAGTGTCTACTTATTAGTACAGGTAAATAGGGTTTATTGGTATTGTTTCTAGTCCCAACTAGGGGTTTTTCTACAATTTGATCCTTGACATTGTGGATACTCAAGAAACAACTGAGATCACTGGATTTAGAATCAGCACAGGGGAACAACTACAATTCTGGCTTTGTCATTTAATGCCTATGTGACTGGGAGCTAGTAATTTACTGCTTGACCTGTTTGCTCTATTAAATGAAGGAGATGCCTTCAAGGACCTCTTAGATTTTCCTACTTCTAAACTCTCTTATCTGTTCTCCACTATGTTTTCTTCCATGCCTTTTACCCCCACCCCCCATCTCTTACTCCTTACATGTCAGGTTGGAGATAATATTCAGGTGGCATGGGTAGATGCTGGTCTCTTCTGCTCATGGCTTGGTAGAGACTTTTTATTGTCTCAAGAGGTTTTGAAAATCTTTAACTTTTTTGTTGCTTTTTTTTGGAGGGCAATTGGGGCTAAGTGACTTGCTCAAGGTCACAAGCTAGTTTTTGTGTGAAGTGTCTGAGGTGGGATTTGAACTGAGGTCCTCCTGACTTCAGGGCAAACGCTCTATTCGCTCTGCCACATAGCCGCCCCCAATCTTTAACTTTTCAACAATGCCACAACCTAGGTTCAAACTCAGGGCTCCCACTTTCCTTCACTTTGGAGACCTGTATAATTACAGTATGAGTTATCTGTGTGTAAATGCTTAGGGACCCATTAGCGCTTTTGTATGCCACTGTTATTTCATGGTCATTGTTTACAACCTGCTTTTCTGAGGAAGGTGGCTTGAATTCTCTGGGAGGAAAAAAAAAAAGTCAGTATCAGGGACAACCTCCTAAGATCACGTTCAGCATTATAGACTGATACCGTGATCATGGCATGTATCATGCTGATCATGTGATCATGCTTTGACATAGCATTGATATAAATGGAAGGTATTCAACACAGATTTAAAATTCCTTAAGACAAAACCAACAAGTATATTTCATATCTTGTATTATATTTACTTACTTGGCAGTTAGGTGACACAATAGATAAAATATTGGGTCTGCAACTGAGAAGACCTGAGTTCCAATTTAGCTTCATACACTTATTAGTTATGGGACTCTGGGCAAGATACTGTTTCAGTTCCCTCATCTGTGAAATGGAGATTATAATAGCTTCTATATCCCGACATTGTTGTGAAGATAAATTAGTGGGATAATATTTGAAAAGTCCTTTGCAAACTTTTAAGCATTATATAAATGCCAGCTGTTATTATTTACTTTACCAGGCCTTAATATATAAATCAAGAGGTAATTATTAACATACCAAAAAAAGATTATTTAAGGAAGAATGTATTGCAATTTTTCTTTAAAGAAAAAATTGTCAGATATACTTAATTTTATAGCAGAATTTGGAGGGGAAATTCTTAAATTTATACACAGTTATTTAGAAAACAAATCTATTGTAGAAAATGAAATCTAGGATCACTTTCCACAAAATAGACAGTGGTGCTTGTTCAATCTACTGCAGATGATTATTTGAAAGAAGAGAACACATTCTTTGTTATCTCTGTTTCATGAAAACAAAAGGGCACATGAAAGTTTGACCTCTTCATTATATAATATAAATTTCATGCTTTTGCTGAGCAAGTTGAGGGGTTATGGGGTTATTACTAAGAAGAGATATAGATTACTAACAGAAAATGTAGAGCATCTGTCACACCTGGAAGAAAATCTTTGCATATTCTCTTCTTGCACAATATTGCATAACTCTTCTGTGGATGAAACCAAGGGCCATGTCTTCTGTTTATTCTTTGTAATATTTATCATATTCAGAGCATTTCATAAATGTTAAATTTGCTGATTATGATCAAACATAGCCAAATTCCCTAAATCCAGTTTTATCTGAAATTAGAAAGAAAATGTTCCTCCAGGGGAGACCCAGGTCCTGGCCAATTTGAATTTACAGGGTCTAACAGCCTTTAAAAATTCTTCACACCATTCAGCAACAAGGGCCAACTGTGAGTCATTTGACAGTTCACGTTTCATCTAAGGCACTTTTCAGTAGAGTAATTTATAAATTACATGTCTTTTCATTGACCTAAAACCATGCAATGTTGTCCATTTTGTTGCCTGTTGGTTCTAATCTCTTAAATATTCTGAAAGCTGAAGGCTATGTGAGTGCATAGCAAGTTTAAAAAAAAGGCCAACACTTTAAAAGGCACACTAAATATATTTTTCTTTAATTATTTTTAAATAAGACTTTCCCTGGCATCTAAGCAAAACAGTGAAAAGTTATTCTGTTCCATCCTGTACATGTGTTTAACTATGATTTACTTGAGAAAATTTGTCAAAAGGACCAGGTTTCTGTCTACTAGATTACAGAACTGCATGGCATAATGTTACTCCTTTGGACACTTTATTTGTGAGCTTTAGTTTATGCTACAGCTGTTTTAACATCAGTGAAGCAGTAGGTGTCAATCTGTTAGTGATGTCCTTGCTTCAAACTACCCGACCACAGATTTCTGGAGCAAGCATTTCTAGAGGACTGTAGACAAAATTAACAGTGGTGAGATCTCCAACTGGGCCCCTATCTGTCTAGGAGAAATCTCTGGAGACTGATACCCACTCTGGATTTTTATTAGTCACGAAATCATTAAAGTTTGGGGACCATGCATTTGTTGCCAGAGGAATTCCATTCTAATACAGTAGCAGTCATCTCTGGCAGTGTGCCCCTGAAACTGCCCCAGGATTTGCATGACATAAAGCAGTATGGAAGGGTGTCTGCTGCTCTACATTGGGGAGACCTCCTCTCTCCTCATGCTGCTTTCCTTGCCTATGCATTTAATATCTCCCCATGGGTTTGAGGGGATGGGGAAGTGTTGCATAAATTCCAATTGTCTTAACTTTTATAACTTGGATTCATTAGGGATAGAAAAGAACATCTTACTTGTCAAGGATATAATAATAATCAATTTGATGAAAATTGTATTTAATATTCCTCCATTTGCACATTTTTAAAAATACGTCTAAAAGAGCCATATAAGTGTTTGTTGGGGATCATTTAATAGAAGAATTCATTAAGTGGAGAAAGATATATCCACATATTCCACTGTATTTTCTGTTTTATGAAACAGAAGAATATTGAGTCAGAAAACTTTTATTATTTTCCTATGGGTTTTGATGAATTGGACTTTTGTTTTTGAGTTGGTGTACAGATGTTTGTTCTTGGAGCTTATTTTCTGTCATATTCACAATATAATAGCAATTGATTTATCAACTCACTTGGGGGCAAATTCCTCATGTAGAACCTTAGAAATCTAATGAAATAAGTAGGAGAGGAACAAAATGATAATTTATCTTAACAGCAAATCGCTCACCTGCTTAAAGCAACTTAATTCATAGACTGGGGCAGCTAGATGGCTCAGTAGATAGAATGACTGGTCTAGAATCCGGAAGATCATCTTCCTGAGTTCAAATCTCGCCTCAGACACTGTGTGACCTTGGACAAATCTCTTAATTTTGCCTCTGTAAAATGAGCTGGAGAAGGAAATGGCAAGCTACTTAAGTATATTTGTCAAGAAAACCCCAAATGGAGAGTCAGACATGACTGAAAAACAACTGAACAAAACCAAAAAATTCATAGATTAACCCTCTCTATACAGCCTCCTAAAAGCTGATATCAACTATTCTATTTGCTACCTGGCTCCTAGAGAATCTTTGGGCATCTGGGATCAAGGTACTATCTGTTTATTGTCTACACATTTGGCTCGAGTCATACTTTATAATACACTGTATTCTATTAGAATTCAATTATGAGAAAGAACTGTAAACAGAAGATTAAAAAGTCAATTTGATTGGATGTGGCAGTAATGTTAAATTTCTATAAGGTCATTTTGTATTTCTT
The DNA here is from genome assembly GCF_028583685.1 of Petaurus breviceps papuanus. Taxonomy (NCBI): domain Eukaryota; kingdom Metazoa; phylum Chordata; class Mammalia; order Diprotodontia; family Petauridae; genus Petaurus; species Petaurus breviceps. Next base: position 7,486,649 of record NW_027187376.1, read on the forward strand.
TCACTTTCTGCATTACTGTTTTTACTGATTTAAAATCATGAACATACATGATAGCTGAAACTGTTTAAATCTAGTGTATATTTAAACCAAACAAGCAAATAAACAAAACACCTAAACCGCTGAACATCATTATTTTGATGTTACTGTATCATAGAACTCATAGGACTGGCAATGTTATTGTAAGTTAATGACTTCTGTTTTCCCAGTTTGTAAATCATTAACTGATGGTAATTTAGGCATCATGGGTGACAGGGTAGGTGATAGTTCTTTCGGGTTATTAATATTATTGTTGAACTGTGATTTCAAGGGGATGGGCAGAAAGGCTCCCACATCTCTCCCAAATCTCATCCCATCTGCTTAGTACTATCTGCAATCTCACCTACAGCAGCTTAACATTTGAAGTCTTTCAGGTCTTTTAAAATGAATACTTCCTTGAGAGATAAAGTATTACTTTAAATTCCTACCTGTGGTTTACATTGTATGAAAATAGATTCCTTAGACTTTCTTAAAGACACATAGGACTAGAGCTTGACTCAGTAGTTTGAGGCAGAGTCTGCTGGATAACTAGTGACTCTGAGACTTAGTGATTATCTTTGCCCAGGGCAGGGATATTTGACATTTTGTGTCATGACTCCCTTTGGCAATCTGGTGAAGGCTGCTGACCCCTTATCATAATCGTACTTCTGAATGCATAATATAAAATACAAAGGATTATGAAGAAAACTAATCATACTCAAATATAGTTATCAAAGTATAAGAAAAAATTAAGTCCATATACCCCCGGTTAAAAAAACTGTGGCCTAGCATCAATGCCCTACATACCTGCCATTGAAACCACTCCAATCCAAATGTTTTCATGATCCCTTAACATTGTTCCCTTTAATTTTTACATTTGAAGATATACTTTCTTCATAGTCACATGAGCATGTTCTCTTTTTTTTTTTCTTTTTGGAGGGGGAAAAGCAGGGCAATTGGGGATAAGTGACTTGCCCAAGGTCATATAGCTAGTAAGTGTTAAGTGTCTGAGGTCGGATTTGAACTCTGGTCCTCCTGAATACAGGGCTTGTACTCTATTTACTATGACACCTAACTGACTCCTGTTCTTATTTTTTTCCAAGCATTTGTAATTTGAGCTTTCTTGCAATAATATTTATCTTTCTAATAATTTGGATTGTTGTTTTCTTAAGATAGTCACAATAAATTCTTATTACTGTTCCTAATAATAACAAATAGCTTGCTTTTCTGAAGTACTTTAAAGTTTACAAAGTGTTTCCTTACAAAAGTCCCAGAAAATGGGTAGTGAATTATTTCCTTTTAGAGAGAAGAATTTACCAAAGTCTTTTAGTGCCAATGCCGGGACTTAAATCTAGGTCTTCTGATTTCATGTCCATTGGTTTCCATGATACCACACTGCTATCTTGAATTGGTTGGATATTTGTAGCTGTCCTGTGCTATTCACCCATATCAAACACCTATTGTACCCTTCCAGGTTATCAGTATGTAAGTGCTGATTGATGAAAGACTGGAAATGGGAATGGGAGTGGTAATAAGGTTTCATATCTTAGTAGATTAAAATTATGTCACTTGTAAACACATTTCAGAAAATATGGCAATTTGTGTCTATGTGTTTCCAGTGTGAAAATATTGAGGTATTTGGAAGAAACTCATCTGGTCAGGGAGTCTAAGGTAGTACCTCAGAATATTAACTGAGATAATTATATTGAGGCAGCTGGGTAGCTCAGCATATGAAGTGCTGATAATGAAGACAGGAAGATCTGAGTTCAGATGCAACCTCAGACACTACAAGGTGTGTGGCCCTAGACAAGTCACTTAACCTCCATCTGACTCAGTTTCCTCAGTTACAAAATGGGGATAAACAAATAGCACCTACCTTGCAGAAATGTAGTGAAGACCAAATGCTCTTAGCGCAGTACCTGGTACCTTCCTTCCTCCCCCCCTTTTTTTTTAAAGCAATTGGGGTTAAGTAACTTGCTCAAGGTTACATGGCCAGGTGTTTCTGGGTGGATGCTAAGTATCTGAGCCTGGATTCTATCCCCAGGTCATCCCGACACTGGGGCCGGTGCTCTTACTTGCTGAGCCACCTGGCCTCCTCCCTTTTCCCTTTTCTCCTCCCCCTCTTTCTCCTCTTACCTTTTCTTTTTCCCTTTCCCTTCCCCCAATTTGACCCCTTTTCTCTCTTTTTTCTCCTCTGCTGTTTTTTTTTTTTTAATTAAGACTGTTGATTTAGGAATTAGTCTTGCTTTCTTAGAGGATATATTATACTATTATTATCAGCAGTTTTTAAAGTGGCAACTTGGTCTAGTGGATAGAGGGTCTGGCACAAAGTTAGGGCTATCTAGTTTCCAGTACCACCTCTGATACTTACTGACTTTGTGACCCTAGGCAAGGCTCACGTGCCTAGCTGTATACTCTGTTGACAGTTGAGTATTTCGATAAAGGGAGTTCCTTTGCAGAGTTATGTCTGCACTAATAAAATCATATCTGGAAAACAAAACAAAGCCAAGGTGGAATGATAGCCTTAAACTGCTTACCAAGGGGTTATATCTCTTTGATAGATTTAAAAACAGGATACACCATAAAGTGATCAAAGCAGTAATGCTTGAAGTTAGTGGAATGAACTGGATTCCCTTAATGACTCGTTTAAAAATAGAATTGTTACATAAACTCAAGCAATGATCATGAAAGTTTTTGAACCCTTCCTATTGCTTCACCATTCTTATTCTTTGTTTAAAAATCTCAAACAAGAAGAAAATTTACTGTGAGTTCCTTCTTCCATGAGGCAAGTCTTAAAAACTGACTGGAAAGAACTATACAGAGAACTCAAAATACAGAGAAGAATAAACGACCATATTCATATGCCTTTCCTAACAATCACCATGGTGGTGAGAGTTTACATATTAATAGCACTTTAAAGTTTGCAAAGCCTTTGTCTTCTGTTATCCATTTTCTATAGTGCTGTGACATACATGACCACTAGATGGCACAGTGGATAGTGCATTGGACTTGGAAGCAAGAAGACTCATTTCCATGAGTTCAAATCTGCCATCAGACACTTACTAGGTGTGTGACCCTGGGCAAGTCACTTAACCTTGTTTACTTCTGTTCACCATCTCTAAAATAAGCTTGGAAAGGGAATGGAAAACCACTCCAGTATCTTTGTCAAGAAAACCTGCAATGGGTTCATGGAAAATGGGACAGAATCAAAACAATTCAACAATAACAAAATAGTATAGATGCTGTTGCTGTCATACCACATTGGAGAAGTCATTGGAAGCCTCATCTCCAAATAGTCATTATTATTTGCCAGAGATCCTTCCTAACCCGCCCCCCCCTGCCCCCAGGCCCGGAAAGTTTAGAAAAGTTGCATCCTAGGCATCTTTTGAAGTAATTTCTTAAGCACAATAACTTGAATATCAATATACAGTGAATGAATGAATTCCAGAATTAATACTAAAAATAAAGAACTGGAAGATTATATATGTCTTTATGAAATATGTGGTTATTTCATAGGATCATAGATTTAGACCTTAGGCATCACCTATTCCATCCTCCCCAATTTACAGATGAGGAACTGAGGCAAAGAGAGGATAAGTGACATGCCCAGGGTCACACTGCTTGCAAGTATCTGAGGTGAGATTTGATCCTTCCTGACTCTAAGTTCACTGCTATATGTATACAATATCATGCTGTCTCTAACAGGAGGCTAGTTTCTAAAGTAGTAGAGTCAATAGTGTGGGATTTGTAATTACAGAATTACTGTCCTAGATCTGTGGGCTCATTGGTATGGCTACTCTCACCCCTACAAACACAGAAGTCATCCATAAGTATTTATGTCTAAAGAATAATAACAACTACTTCCTTAGTAAAATGGCGCATGCCTTCCAAGACAACTTTTTTGTTGTTCTTTATTCATCTTTGGCCTTCTTGACAATGAAAATAAGTTGAATTCAGTTACTATGATAGCTACCCATATGTCTGTAGTGGGTCAACGCTTTTTAAAACCTTGCCAGGACATTTTTTTTTTTCCCACACACAGTGGCTTACAATGTTAGCTCTCAGTCTTATCTGATACAGTGCATACAGATAACACTGTGCCAAATGAATTAATATATTAGCCAACAGCCAGTCAACCAAATTCATATATCAGGAAACACTTGATTTTATTTTCACTAACAAGGAGTGCCAATCAAGAAGCCTGTTATGTTGTAAAACAATGGAGCTAAATTAAAAAAAAAAAAGGAAAGAAAGTGTGTTTATTTTATTCTGGATGTTCACCCATCTATTCAGTTTCATGGTTCTTAACTGACTTGTTTAAACTTACTAATAGAAGTGTTCAGAAAAAATATAACAAATACCCATAAAAATCTATTTTATATCAAGTTTTATTAGGGGTAAGTTGTATTTTACTGATTGCTGTAACTTAAAAATGACTGGCATCGTTCTTGATTATTACTCTAATACCCTTAACTCATACTAAGAATGGGAATATACATGCATGTGTTTCAATTTCTATGCTCGTTCAATCATTCTGTTTTCCTCTCTGAGGAAATACAAAAATAGATATTGGATAATTGAGAACTGTAGATAAAATAAACTTGTTAAGCATTCTGTTGCTATATGGTGCTGACTTAAATGTTGATAAGCATATGACAAAAATAGTGCTCTGGTATTCTTGGCTGTAAGCACAATTTATCTGCCCTGACAAAGAAGTGGCTATCTCTAGCCATAAGTATGTGTTTCTAAAATTAAAATCAAAATTGTATAGAACCCCCAATGTTATAGAAAAGTTGAGCTTATCTATTTAGATAAATTCGTGAGAATGTAAATTTCTCAAAGGACCTAATAGTTTAAATAAAAATGAAATTGTGTTTTTCCCATCATAAATATAGGAAAGCTCCTATTGAGGTAAATGTTACATTGATACAGTATTATGTCCTTTTGCAGACTGTTCAATGCATTCTATTCTTACTTTTGATTTCTAGTTATAGTGATAGTGCTTTTAATAGCAAACCTTGTATTATACTCAAGTCTCAGTTCAGCAAGAAGTCTCCTTTCTTAAAAGAAACTAAGTAGGAGCAATGAACACAGAGAATGCAATTACTGTTTTAAAACATAATTGTTTTGGTACTGAAAACTTTGATATCCATACAACCTAGACTTAATTTGAGGAATTGTGATAATGTGATCTAAAGGGAAAATTTGTCCACTTTGTGTGTCCACCAAGCTGAAGAGAATCTTAGGACAGTTTTTATTAGAGCTCATCTTCATAGAGAAATTTGAGGTTTACAAAGTTGCTTTTCTTTTTATGTACATTTCACAGATGAAAACAATTGAAGATCACGGAGGTTAAATCACTTGCCCAGGGTGACATAGTAAATATCAGAGCTTGAATTCACATTCAGGCCTCTTTATACCAATGATAATATTCTGACCATTCTATGAACATATTTCCTAATCGAATGTTGTTTGATAATTCTTGTTCCATGATAAATTAACCTTATTCATATTCACAGTAACCACAGTAAATTTGTTTCTTCTTTATATGGGGGAGTATAGAGTAAACTCTAATTGATAATGGTTTCATAGCTAATTAAATTATGGCTTAGTGAGTGGAGAACTGGGTCTGGAGTCAGGAAGACCTGAGTTTAGATATGGCCTCAGACATTTAGTAGTTGTGTGACCCTGGGCAAATCATTTAACTTCTGTTTGCCTCAGTTTCCTCCTCTGTAAGATGGGTATAATAATTTCACCTACCTCCCAGGGTTGTTGTGAGGATCAAATGAAATAGTAGTTGTAAAGAGCTTAGCAAATGGCCTGACTTGTAGTATTTACTATCTAACTTTGAGCTATTATTATTAAATCATAGGTTATTCCAAAAGATGCATTAAAAGAGAATTCTAAAAATCAAAGTCAAATAGTAAAAAGTCAAATATCTCTTTGGATATCATACAGAATCACAGCCTGAATTGGGGTTATTCACTTGAATCTAGTGCCCTAAAGTGGTAAGACAACTGGGTTGGAATTGAAAGAGCTGGGTTTGAATCTTGACTCAGTTACTTAACACCTGTATCACTCTCTAAACTGTAAAATAAGGACTTTGGGCAAAATGACTTCTAAGGTGGTTTTTTGAGTTATTTTTTAAATTTTTTTAAAATTTTGTGTGCCAGATAACATGGAGGAGAAATGGTGTGTGCATTTAGTATGATGGATTTATTTTATATGTTTCCTATATAATTTAGTAAGCAGAATTCATAGGGAAAGGACTAGGGTGGACACCGCTGAATTTTCTTTAAGTTTAAATGAATGTGGGTGCTATGGGTCCACTCTAGTTTGTAGTTTTAGAGGGTCTAAGTTTCAGGAATGCCCTTCGGCAATTCCAAGATGGCCATGAACAAATGCACTTGATACTTCCATTTGTTTGCTTGAAATCCTGGTAAGCCTCTTAGGATTCTTCTTGAACATAAATGGAACTTGTCTCAACTCTCTCAGGCCTTTGTTCAGTAATTTCACTTGAATCCAACACTTTGTGACCCCATTTGTTTTTTTTTTTCCTTTTTGGAAGGGTGAATGCAGGACAATTGGGGTTAAGTGACTTGCCCAAGGTCATACAGCTAGTAAGTGTTAAATGTCTGAGGTCGGATCCAGGGCCAGTACACTGTTCAATGCACCACCTTGCCTCCCTCATTTGGGGTTTTCTTGGTGAAGATACTGGAGTGGTTTGCCATTTCCTTCTCCAGTTCATTTTATAGATGAGGAACTGAGGGAGACAGGGTTAAGTGACTTGCCCAGGGTCACACAGCCAGTAAGTATCTGAGGCCAGATTTGAACTCACGAACCTGAGTCTTTCTGATATCAAGCCCAGGGCTCTATTCATTGCACCATCTAGTTGTTCCTCTAAGACTCAATCTGCTACAAATAGTGGCATATTTTACTTTCACATAAAATGGTCTACAAGTGGTAGTTATTTGGTGAACTCAAGCATTCAGATTTAATTGGATCTCAGGACAATGATGACTGATTATAAAATAGATTAGCAACATAATGTTAATTGGAGAGCTAAAAGGGTTGTGCATTATGCATATATATATATATATATATATATATATCTATATCTGTATCTATAAATCTATACAGTGTTAATGTTTTACTAAGTATAGATTTAAACATTTGGAATGCTCTCTGCTTCTGTTCTAACGGTTTAGGAAAGTTTATTTATTGTCAAACACATTTTTCACTGTTTCAGAAATGCACTGGCTTTCTCCCTAACCCCAGACAACTTGGTTGCACAGTGAATAACTGGGCCTGGAGTTAGGAAGACTTGAGTTTAAATCTTCCATCAGACAATTGCTACCTGTGTGACTCTGGGCATTTGATTTCATTTAACTTTGCCTTAGTTTCCTCATCTGTAAAGTGAACTGAAGAAGGAAATGGCAAATCACTTCAATATCTTTGCTAAGAAAACCCCACATGGTCTCAGACAGTAATGAAATGACTGAACAACAACAAATTTCACAATCCACCAGTTGACCCCTTGTTATAGACATCAAATTGTAGAGAAATATTAGCAATTAGTCTAGCTCCCCCCCTCGTTTTTTTTTTTACTCATGAGGAAACTGAGGTTGAGAGAAATAATTTGTCCAATTCATCACAACTAGTTAGTGAAGAACATTTAATTAGAAAGCAAGTATTCCAATTTTCTGGTTAAATATTCTTTATTTATATTGCTTCTATATTTATTTGGTGTTTTTGCATTTCACCGTGCCCCCAAATGCTTAGATAATGCCATATAATTTTCAAGTAATAAATGAAGATGAATGTTAGAGTGTAATCTATGGAGGGTTGCAGTACAGTCAATCCCTAATGTCAAGGAGAAGCATAGTAGACTTATGGAGAAGGGTGAGGCCCGTGGCTTGCAGATTTATTTTGAATGTAGCTCTGGTTTCTTGGATCTTTTTTCAGAGAGGAATTTTCTCCTTACTCAGCTAGAAAGGTAGGGAAGACCAGACTGTTAACTCTAGCTAACAAGGAGTGGTTAAGAAACAGGACATAGGGCCCTAGGGAAAGTAACAGGAAGGCATAGACTTGCCCCAGGCTTGTTAAAGTGATATAAGAAAAGGCTGTCTGGCTACTTAATAAAACACAAATTGTATTTTGTTCTTGATTCATAAATGAAATAAATGACAAAATAACTGATTTCTAACTAAAAGCTTTTTTTTTTACAAACTAGATAATTATGTTTATTCAATTCATTTCAGTATATATACACAGGAGGTGTCATAAACATGTATTAAATCAAATACATGATGTTTGACTAATATTTTCTGATTTCCAAATAAAATTTAGAAATTTTAAATTATTTTTTAAATATTAAAATTTTAAAATTATTTTATCATTAACCCCATTGAACCATTGACTTGTGATAAATTAAAGAGAAATAGTTCCTGATATGCCTTCATGCTAATATAACCAATTTAAGTTTGGCTTAGAGCACAGATACCTAACCTTTTTTTGTTGTTGTTCCATATACCCCTGTACCAGCTGGGAAAGCTAGAGACCCCTCCTGAGCATGATTCTATTTATCTGTGTCTGTCTCATGGTCTCTCTGAGAGTCTATCTGCCAATCTGTCTATCTGACTGGCTCTTTCTTTCTGAGCCTAGAAATGTGATGACCATTTATGGCCCTATCCCAATAGGATTGACACAGAAACATAAATCTAGTATGTATTTTTGAACTGAGCTGGTTGGAGCCTCCTTAGGCATCCTGGGGCCTCACCATACTGGTGCCAGACTTAGTTAAGACATCTACTTGGCTTTTTGCCTACTGCAGTGCAGAACTCCCAAGATCCAATGCGCCACTGGGCTTAGTCTCTTTAAGCAGGAGGCACTATAAGCATGAAGTGCCATGGTCAGCTATAGTATTTTTAAACGTACAAACTAAAATTCAAGGGATTACAAAGGAATCTAGTAATACTGAAATATGGTTGTTAAATTTTTTTTTTAAAGTCAAACACCTCAGGTTAAGAATCCCAGCTATAGAGATACAGGATTATAGATTTGGGCTGGAAAATGCTCTATATGTTCAGTCCCCTTATTTTATAGATGGAGAAATTGAGGTTCAGGGATTTTGAGCCATTCAGTCAAAGACTTACTGGTTGTAAATATGTGAGTTGGGATGCAAACCCAGGTCTTCTGACTCCAAATTTAGTAATGATATATTGGTTATTGTAAAGCCTTATAAGAAATTTTGTTTATAATGTTATCCTCTGTGATATGTTCCAATTTGTGAAATATTCCCTCCAAGATTTTCTCCATTTGGTTCCCTGTTGAGTAGCATTATCTTTTTAAAGGGGCGAGTTCCTTGTTATGTTTGCTGTGTTGCCTACAATAAAGACATAACACATTTAGTTTTAGTAGCTCTTTAGCCACATGTGAAATCCAATCACTTAAGTGGATATTTCTAGTGGATATTTTCTTATTCCCTGAACTATAATTTCTTCGAAGAAATTTCTAAGAAATGACTTCCAAGTGATCTGGAAAGTCTAATTACCACAGAGTGGGGATAATGTGAAAAAGAATGTGCATATTTGGGGGGTAAATGCAGACTTAAATTAAGTCTAAATTCTTACATGGAAAAATGGATGCATCCATTAAATGCATGTAATTGTAATATGCTTATCAATTCAAATGTATGCAGATCTTAACCAAATGAAGTATCTGCTGTGACCTTTTTCAGCAGTGTTTGTATTCTAAGGTGTAATACAGCACATGAAAATTGTGAAAAATAATTACCTATATTATTAAGGTCATGGTTTTCTTTTATAGGCACTTTCCTTACCATTTGGTTGGGAGGGATTGCTTTTTATCCCAGGTCTTTTATTTATAAAAACAATCAGCAGTCTAGGTGTTCTCCTGGCCTCTTTCCAAATACAATAAAACCCATTATAAATTCCCTCTCCCCTCGATGAATTTGGTTTTGATGCAGTGGTACAATATGAATTGTAGTGTATGTCTCTCATTATAATAAGGAAATTGGGTATTATCCCTTTACTTTTAACATAAAAAGAGAGAGAGGGATCATTTAATTTATTATGAATACATTGCACTGACAGAAAGACAAACCCAAGAAACTAGGAGAAAGATTCTCTCTCTCTCTTCTCTCTCTTCTCTCTTTTTTTCTCCTCTGTCTCTCTCATGTATTTCTTTTCCTTTCTGTCTCTCCCCCATCTTCCTCTTCCCTTCCTCTCTCCATTTCCCTCCACAGCCTACTTTTCTCTCCCATTTTGGTCTCTCCTGTCTCTTTCCCTCTCTCTCTCACCTTCCCCCCTCCCTGTCTCTCCTCTTCCACAAAAGCTATTTTTTCCCCTCTCTCCCCTTTCTCTTTACTTCTTTCTTCTCATTCTTTCATTACTTCTTCCTCCCTTCTCTCATCAATTCTCTTTATTCCTCTTTCCTTCTATTTCTCCCCTTTTGATCTGGTCATTTCTCTTTTCTAATCACTTTTTCCTCTTTCCCCAATCTCTATACCTCCTACCTCCATTTTTTTATACTCTCTTATGTTTCCATCTCTCCTCTTCTTTACTGTCCTTGACCCCATTCCCTCTTTTATTTTAATTTCACATAGTCATATTTAAATTCACATAGTCATTCCTAGGAGTGGGTGTTTTAAGCTTCCACAGACTTAGTTATATGTGGAGTTCAAGCCTTGTAGTCAAAAATGAATTAATAAAAAAGTTAATGTATGACTGGAGAAATATGAAATATTTCACCAAAGGGACAACAAATTATTTGACATTTTCATTATGATTTTGTTGATAAAATCGAAAGTATTCTCAAAACTTTTGTTTTTAACATAGTTCTATTTTTGTAGGGTAGTTAAATACTTCTTGTTCATTAGAACTGATTATTTATTGATGAATCAGAGTGGAAATATATGAATGAAATGAACATGTAATGGGGATAATTGTAACCATATTTTGCTTAGGTTGGAAAAAAAGAGATCATACAAGGAACACATGGGAAAGTCTAAGCATTTCTTGACTCTATGGAGATACAGTAAACTGAGTCAGGGGAATTATACTTTTGAAACATTTTTTAATCATAGGCATAATAGGATCACAGGTTGATATTTGGAGGAATTTTGGAGTTTTATTTAGGTCAATAATGTCAAATTCAAATAGAAAGGGAGGGAAATATTAAACCATACATAAGGATCCTTATGGGCTAAACAAAAAAAAAATAACACCTATTAACATTATCTAAGTTCTATTTTAGAGACAACTAGGTAGCCCAGCATATAGAGAACTGGTTTTGGAGTAAGGAAGACCTGAACTCAATTCTAACCTCTGGTTAACTTAACAAGCTTTGTGACACTGGCAAATGATTTCACCTCTCTCCACCTTAATTTTCTCAATTGTAAAATGGGAAGAAGAACAGTACCTATCTCCTCATGTTGTGAAGATCAAATGAGATAATATTTGAAAAGCCCTTAGCACAGTGGCTGACACACAGTAGGTGCTTTCCCCCATTTGTTTTCTTTTATTTTTTAATTTTATTATTTTTTAGTTTACATCATTCATTTCCACAAGATTTTGAGTTACCAAAATTTCTCCCCATTTTTCCCCTACCCACCACCCCAAAACAGCATTGCCACTAAATATCCCCTCTCCCAATCTGCTCTCTCCCATATCTTCCCCCATGCCCCCTCCAACATTCCAGAAAGGCACAATGGATTTCTATGTCCCAGTGACTGTTGATCTTATTTCCAAGTTACATGTAAAATAATAATAATATGTATATTTTAAACATTTGATTTTAAACCTTTGAATTCTAGATTCTTTCCCTACCTCCCTCGTCACCCACCCTTACTGGGAAGATAAGTAATTCCATATAGGTTGTACATGTGTAGCTATGCAAAACCTTTCCATGGTGGATATATTGTGAAAGACTGACTATATTTCCCTCCATCCTATCCAGCCCCCCACTTGTTTTATTCTCCACTTTGATCCTGTTCCTTTTCAAAAGTGGACTTCCAGCTTCCATCCCCCCCCAGCCTTCCTTCCCTTCCATCATCCCCCCTACTCTCCTGTAGGGTGAGATACACTATTTAGTGTGTATGTCATTCCCTCCCTAAGCCAAATTCATTGAGAATAAGGTTGACTAATTCCTTTTTGCCCTCCTGTTCTTCCCCTCCATTGTAGCAATTTTCCCTAGATTTTCCAATCTATATGAGGTAATTTACCCCATTCTATCTTTCCCAATCTCCTCTAATTATATTCCTCTCTCACCTCTTAATTTCACCTTTTAAATCTCACCCCTTCCTATTTAATTTGTACTGTTCCCTCTGTCTATGTATACCTGTACACACACACACACACACACTGTAATGCGAATGTAAATTTTAAAGATCTTCCCTGCCCCTAGGCTAA
>NW_027187376.1:7499104-7504183 GCF_028583685.1 Petaurus breviceps papuanus
TTGTTGAGAGTCCCCCGGCTTTGAAAAACCCAGAATGTGGAAACCCAGATGTTGACTGGGTATGGATGTAATGGTTGGACAGTTTGGAAATCTGTCTACTTGATGTTTCTGTCTTGATAATTATGCCTGTATACTTTGAGGTTCAGGGTGCTGACCTTTTCTCCTGAACAAGGTAAACGATATATGTCTGACTGATTAAAGTAAGCTTGTTAACCCATTTTGAGTTGCTTTCCTTTAACAAAGCAGATCCAAGAACCTGTGGTAACTGCAAACCCTGAGGACGCTTGGGGTGCTTGCTGCTACACACACACATATACACATACTCACATATGTACTCATATGCCCATATAGCCTCCTATATAGACATATATGTATGTATGCATATACATACATACACACACACACATATATATATATACACACAGATATATATTTCTATTCCCTTCAACTATTCTCATGCTGAGAAAAGTTTCACAAGTTACAATTACCACTTTTCCATGTAGGAATATAAGTAGTTCAACTTTGAAAAGTTCCTTATGATTTCTTTTCCCTGTTTACCTTCTCATGCTTCTTGTATCTTAATGTCAAATTTTCTATTCAACTCTGGTTTTTTTTTCATCAAGAGTGCTTGAAAGTTCTCTGTTCCTTTGAATGACCATATTTTCCCCTGAAACATGATACTCAGTTTTGTTGGGTAGGTTATTCTTGGTTTTAATCTCAGCTCCTTTGCCCTCCAGAATATCATATTCCAAGCCCTTTGATCCCTCAGTGTAGACGCTGCCAGATGCTGTGTTATCCTGATTGTGTTTCCACAGTACTCAAATTGTTTCTTCTTGGCTGCTTGTCATATTTTGTCCTTGAACTGGGAACTCCAGAACCTGACTATAATATTCCTAGGCAAAGGCCGGACCACACTCCCAAACTCACAGGTCCCAAAGTCCACACTACACTGACCTCTTACTTTGTCCTTAGTGAAAGGAAAACTGAAAACCACCACAGCTGCTGGCAATCTGAAGTCCCTCCAGCCTGCGGCTGGTTGTGGCCACCCTGAGGCTAAAACCTCAGGCTCCTGTAGTGCTGGGCTGGGCTCCCAGAGCACTGCACTGGCTTCCTGCCGGCCTGCTGGGTTGTCTTCAGTGGGAGGTTAGCTTCTCTGTGTCATTTTGTGGGTTCTGTAGCTCCAAAGTTTGTTTACAGTCATTTTTTTTTTTTGCTTTCTGGAGGGCAATTGGGGTTGTGACTTGCCCAAGGTCACACAGCTAGTTTTGTGTGTGTGTGTATGTGTGTGTGTGTGTGTGTGTGTGTGTGTGTGTGTGTTGTGTCTGAGGCCGGATCCTAAGCCAGGTTTTCCTGACTCCAGGGCCAGTGCTCCATTCACTGTGTCACCTAGCCGCCCCCTTAGAGTCATTTTTTTACATGAATTGGAGGAGGTGGAAGCAGGAGCCCCTCAGAAGTCCAGTTTCTACTCTGCCATCTTGACTCCACCCCCAATTTTCCCTGTTTGTTTTCTATGACACCAAATTTTTTTTTGATATTTTGTACTAAAGTTTCATCCCATAACATTAACTGATTCATATTTAAAGAAAGGACAGTTATTACAACTATTTATGACCTAAAGAGGGGAGGAAGACTAAATATTATGTGTATGTTGTAGATCTTAAAAGTTAATCAGAAAGAGGTTCTTCACCTCTTTCCTCGGTATCTCTACTAAAGTAATGTCTCAAATGACTGTTCACTTTGAAAGGCACTTCAGATGCACCTAATTGTAATAAACAATTCTTGGAAAGCTTTAGGCCTGAACCTACCAGTGAATTCCTTAATTGCATTAACTTTTTAAAGGCTGCTGAACACTAGCAATATGTAGTTTCTATGTATCCTACTAGACAGAAAGATTTAATGAATCACTAATTAATTATAATCATCATCATCACCACCCCCTCCACTGTCATCACCATCATTGCCATCACCCCCACCACCCACATCATAATCACTCCCCCCCCAACCCAACCCCCCCATCATCTAAGCTATATGCAGCCTTAGCAGATTTAATTTTTTTTTCTATTAAGCAATCAGGGTTAAGTAACTTGCTCAAGGTTACACGGCCAGTTATTTATGGATGTGGTGCTGAGTGTCTGAGCCTGGGATTCGATCTCCTCGTCGTCCCAACACTGGAGCCAGTGCTCTTACTCGCTGAGCCACCTGGCCGCCCCTAAGCAATTGGGGGGCTTAAGTAACTTGCTCAAGGTTACACGGCCAGGTGTTTCTGGGTGGGTGCTAAGTGTCTGAGCCCAGGATTCGATCTCCAGGTCGTTCTGACACTGGAGCCGGTGCTCTTACTCGCTGTGCTACCTGGCCGCCCCGCCTTAGCAGATTTAAATGAAAAGAACACTGAACTTGGAGTCAGAGCACCAGTATATAATTCCGGACTTCTGATGCTTACTAATGTGTGAGCACAGACAATTTCCCTCCCCTCCCCAAGGACTTCTTAGATCTTTTCTATTTCATTAAATAATCCTCTGTTTTAGAAAACATCCTTTCATTTTCTAACTATTCCTTTAACCTCAGTTTCCTCCCTTATAAAATATAGTATTCAATGAAAAAGTTTCCTCCTTTTCCAGGGGGAGAAAATTGAAGTTCAGGAATATTAAATAAATGACTTTTCCAGGGTAACATAATTAGCAAATGATAGAGTCAAGATTTGAAGTCTGATCCTCTAACCCTAAATCCAATGCCATCTTCACTGCTCTACAGAATAAGTTCCACACCCTCTTCCAGGATTGTTTCTTCATTGTATTTGCACCCTCAGTACCTAGCACAGTACCTGGGATGTAGTGGGTTCTTAATAAGTATTTCCTGTGTGATTGGCACACTGGTTCATGATGTCTATTGGATGTGTAAACCAAAAGTGTTGAATATCTGCTTCATGGGATGTTATTCTCTGGGAAAACAGAAGACCAATTGATACTAATACTAGTCATAAATAGTGTTGGGGGCATACAAGTCAAATCATAGTGTTTGATACGTTTTTCAAATGGTTTAGTTTGTATTAAAAATTTGGTAGAAGAAAAATTTAACATAAATCTAAATTCTTTAGAAGTCAACTCTTTGTTGCCTTTTCTGAAATGGAGAGAAATTAAAATGTTTCCCACAGTTTAGGTGTATTTTTGAATACTGAGCTCATTTTATGAAAGGAACAAGAATCAAAATTCTCTGACCTTGGCCAGGTGCACAATTATTCTGTAAATGAATCAGTGGTGAGTGTTACTTTTTATTGAGGTGGAATTTACAATTAGTTGAAACCTGATAGTTTAAACTTGACCTCGGGTTAAACCATTGTGGGTTAATTTGCAAAAATAACACATATCTCCAGGGTCACAGAATATGTAGTATATGATTTACTAATTCTACACTGTATTTTAAAACACTCCACGTAAAGTTCATTGCTCAAACAGATAACAAAAAATAACTCTTGTGGCAAATTCTCCATCTTATTTCCTAATAGAAAACCAAAAATCTCAATAGGATAAATCAGTATGAAAAGTTCCAAATGACCACTAGGGTGGCTGGGCCTATTTTTTCTTAATATTTTTTTTATGCTTTGTCTAACTTTGTTTGGGAAAACGTACACACTTAATTTATCTTCACACAATTTTTAATCTTAACCATTTGCATATTGTTGTTTGTTCAGTTGCTTTTGAGTTATGTCTGACTCTTTGTGACCCCGTTTGGAATTTTCTTGGCAAATATCCTAGAGTGGTTTTCCATTTCATTCTCTAGCTCTTTTTATGAATGAGAAAACTGGGACAAACACGGTTCAGTGGCTTGCCCAGGGTCACCTGACTAGTAAGTGTCTGAGACTGGATTTGAATTAGGAAGATGTCTTCCTGCGCCACGTACCTGCCCCAACTCTTTGTATAGATACTCATAATACATTGCCACTTTTATTTTCCTCTTTGAATACATTTCTGTGATTAATCAGACCAAGAGATAATTACCTGGTAAACAGTGCTTGTGTCATTGATGAGTTTGGAGAGTGCAGTGAAAATGCTGGTCACATTCTTGTGGTGCTGTGGAGAGTGCTAAATTAAGAGTCAGAAGAATTGGCTTCTTATTTTAGCCCTGATACCTACCTTTACCTGTGTGACCTTAACCAAGATACTTCAGCTCTCTTGGACTCTGTTTCCTTGTCTATAAAATAGTGATTAGACTAGGTCAGGGTGGGGTATCTGCCGCCTTGAGGCTGCATGTGGCCCTGAACTTGAGGACCTAGAGCGCTGCAGATTCCTCACCCCTGGACTAGGGGATCTCTGAGTTCTCTTCCAACTCCAAATTTATTATCCTAAGATTTCTGAGGACGTATAGAAGCTTTGGATTTTCCAAGTGAGGAGGCCTAAGTAAAAATCAAATATTAGGAAGCTATTCATTTATATGTGGCCTATGTGGTTTGGGGTCTTAACCTGGGGGTGGATTATTCAGCAATGTCAGGAGAAATGGTTCACTGATGTGTCTACTTCTACTAAGCATTAACTTTCCTTAGCAAAAGAAGCAAAAGGGAAGAAAACCTTGAGGGTGTAACCCTATTCCAAGAAAATAACCCTTAACCATTTGCATTTCCACTGAGAATCTTGGAGCAGATTTGATCCTTTCCAAGTATAAAAGATGGAGAAATAAATTTTTCGTAGCTGACCTGGGAATTTGTATTTAAGATTGATAACAACTAGAATTTGAAATGATTCACCTGAAGCTAATTTTGTTTAGATAGGAGAGAAGTATTTGCTTTTTCTACTGGTTCAGAAAGAGCTTGTAGGCTTTATGTATGACAAAAGAAGACAAACACTCTCATAATTCTTATTGCGATGACTTTGGGCTAAACAGGGAATATGTTGGACTAGGAGTTAGGAGACCTCAGTTTGAGTCTTGGCTCTTTGATTGTTTCATATTGGTCTGTTCCCTTTGTTTTTTCTAGCATCTATTTCTTCCTCTATCAGATGAAGGAATGGGGCGGCCAGGTAGCACAGCGAGTAAGAGCACTGGCTCCAGTGTTGAGATAGACCTGGAGATCGAATCCCAGGCTCAGAC
>NW_027187376.1:7579183-7668796 GCF_028583685.1 Petaurus breviceps papuanus
ATTAACAGTAGGATCTAGGGAGGTTGGCCCTGCTCTTCAGGATGCTAGAATCTTGGCCCTCCTGTGATACTCCATATAAAAGTAATGAAGAAAGTTTATCAATGACTGAAGGCTTTTTTACTTGGTCAGGGAAAAGAATGCATTGTCAACAGTATCAACCTTTGAAGGGGGAGAATACAATGCAGTCCCTCCTCACCCCACTTGTTATTTCTGGGCCTGGTGGAAGAGTGTATTGCCCTAGAATTTTGTCCTTGGGGTCAATTTGTGCTTAAATCTTGCCTGAGATAGCTACTTATCTTCTCTGAAATTCTTCAATCACTTGTTATACCAACCTCCTGGGGCAGTTGTGTAAAAAGTAATTCATGATGCTATATAAATGCAGATCATGATTCTGACCTGGAGATCGAATCCCGGGCTCAGACACTTAGCACCTACCCAGAAACACCTGGCCGTGTAACCTTGAGCAAGTTACTTAACCCCAATTTCTTAGGGGCGGCCAGGTGGCTTAGTGAGTAAGAGCACCGGCTCCAGTGTCGGGATGACCTGGATCAAATCTGGGCTCAGATACTCAGCACCACAACCCAGAAATAACTGGCCGTGTAACCTCGAGCAAGTTACTTAACCCTGATTGCTTAAAAAAAAAAGATTGTGAGCTTGACAGAGTAAAGACTAGAATTAAATGACGTTATTTCATGCCAGTATGTGACAATATTTCTTTCCTATTAAAACTAGTTTATCCTATGATATAGAGGCCCTCTCTCCTATGTGGAACAACAGATCATAAATGCAGAATTTAAATACATAAAGCAATTCCAATCTTAGCATGGCACGAAATCAGTTTTGCTCAGCCAAACATAGTTTTGTGTTATGCCTCTGTTCCTCATCACTGAAAAGACCATTAACATGTTCATGGCATAAAAGATAAAATTTTATCCATTAATGCCCATTTATACTATAGGCATAAATCCATATTAGGGCTAATTTAGCTAGAAGAGAAACCTTCAAATTGCCTCTTCCACAGAAATAAAATGAAGGGCCCTTGAGCTGAGCATTGACTGTCCCATGGATTGACATAAAATGTCAATATCAAACTGCCATATATTATGGCAGTGACAGTGAATTATAGTTACTTATATTTCAGAACTGGTTTTATGTGTGTCAAACAAACAAAACACCATGATCAACCTTTGTTTTGTGCTCTATCTCATTCTGATATTTTAAATAAAAAATGCTTCCTTTCCTCACAGAATATTAATTTTTGTGAAGATCAGTGGCAAAAAATATACTACAGCAGACTGTAGTGATTACCACCTGCTGGGAGGGCAGTCATTGATCCTGAAGAGGGGTGTTAATTGTGATGATGATAATTTTCCTTATTATAATGCACTCAGTTGTGAAGACCTGTCATTATCACCATTTATGAAGTATGTCTATAGATGCTGATTAACCTGGGAAACAGTGAAATACATGAACTTGCCCAACTTTCACTTTGGGAAAACTTTAGCATTACTGAATTGTAAAACTGGAGAGGACCTTATAAATAAAGTTGGAATAGTAAGCTAAAACTTGGTTCCTAATTGGTGACTAATTTTGTATGTTAAATAGAGCAACTCCATCCTAGGTTTTTTTTTTTTTTGGAGGGAAGTTGGGGTTAAGTGACTTGCCCAAAGTCACACGGCTAGTTTTGTGTTAAGTGTCTGAGGCCAGACTTGAACTCAGGTCCTCCTGACTCCAGGGCCGGTGCTCTATTCACTGTGCCACCTAGACTCCTCTAGGGTTGTTTTAAGAAGGGAAATAATAAATGTTTGAATCTGTCAAAAGTTATAAATGTTAGGCCATGATAATTCAAAGAAAAAAATTCCTTTTCCTCAAGGAGTTTATATTGTTGGGATGGAAGTTAAGGAGAAATGTTATGTTTAGAGATAAATGTAATACAAGCTAAGGAATTATAGAGAAAACTCTTTACTTGAAGGCTTAAAGGAAGATCTAATCTGGGCTAAGATTTTCTAGACTTCTGATTTCACAGTAAATTCAATAAATTTTTACTTTTAAATTATTAGAGAGTTAGGAAACTTTGTTTAGTTGCTAAATTTTAATTTTGCTCTTTCTTATATACATATGACTGATGTGGAATGTATTTGTGATTTTTTTTTACTTATTAGCGGCATCAATTGGCCTTTATGTGTTTGTTTAATGTTCAGTTACATAAATGGTTCTCTTGAAATTTCAAGTTTCAGCACATCATGCCCAATGGACTTTAATCTCCCTCCTCACCTATTTCTAATGTGCCACATTTCCCCTTCCTTGCTGACTGTTCTCTCACGTGATAAATAACTCTGTCTTATCAAGGTCAGTCAGAAAGGCCCCTTTTACATATCTCATAAATTTTAGCCAGGTGCCACTGATGTGAGATTAATGTAATGGCACCATGGCAAGCACTCAAGCTTGTCTTAATTATGCTAAGGTTGCCGGTTCACCGTTTCTCTTCATCTGTCTCCTGCTTTAGGGAACACTAAACACTATGTCATTAGATTGTCTGTTCCACAACATTGGTCCTTTGCATTTACAAAGTCATCAGATGGCTTATGACATAGCTTTTCTAAGAAATTAAATTAAACAAATAGTGAAAACAAAAATTAGGAAAAGTACATGGAAAAGGTGTTGGGTTTTGGTCATAGAGGACAGCTGTTTAAAGTAGGTGAAAAATCTATGTACCCCCATGATGATATGTTCTGTGGCTTTCTCATTTGTTTGGACAGAAGAGGGCTTAAAGGTAAGCAGGGCATTTGCTCAATGTCCTGGGCTTAATCTGATTCATGAGTTACCTCTTATAATAATAGGAGAAAGGGAGGTTCCAAATTCCTGCCATGTTCCTGACTTCTTTGTAATTGAGGATTATGGTGATGCTATTCTTATGTACACAAAAGTCACAAATTTCAGTCTGAAAGTCTAGTGTTGTATAATAGTTCCTACTCATTGGCAGTCTCCCAACTTGCCTCACAGTAGGGAGGCTCATTCAAAGCTATAGGTACTGCCATCTTCTTTTTCATGATACCCACACAACTCCCCTTCACAGAATCAGAAAATTTCAAAGTTGTAAGGCTCCTAATTTTCCCATAAAACCAAGGTTTTCCAGTATCTAATATGCTATTATGGAGTTGTGGTCTTATCAGTGTGGGTACTCCCTCCAACCATGTGGACTTGAATCCATTCATATCTTTTCATTCTGTGTGACTTGTTAATGGACTCATGTAAATCTTCCCTGGAAGGTCCAACCATGAGTGCTCTGAATATCTCAACATCATGCGGATGCTGAAAGAGGACAGGCATTGTCAATTGGTCATTTCATATTATTTGGTCCATGAGCATTCAACCTCCTTTGCTGACTATACATCTCTCTGATGTATACATCTGCTAAGTGGGAACAAAACAAATTCCAAGTGATCTATATTGAAATTTCTGTTGAATTTTCTTCAGAAAAATTAATCTTCTGCTGATTTCTTGCTTGGTTTTGCAAATCATTTTGTACTTGATCTGTTTTGTTCATGGAGGAGTACTTGGTTGTTTTAAATCTTTACAGGGGATACACGTGATATTAATTATATTTAAAAAGTAAAGTCAAAGAGAAGATAAAAATGTACAAGTCAGAAAAATGAAAAAAAAACTACAGGTTTTTAAATGCATGTTGCATTTTTGTAGTCAAGTTTTAAAAGATCTGTCAGACTGTACAAACTTTCAAAAGGCCTTCTAAGACTTCCTAGCCTCTTAACTCATCAGTGAGCTTTGATGGAACTGTGTGCTTACTTGCTTGTGTCAAGATTGCTTCTACAGTGTAGATATGAGGAGGAGGGAAAAGTATATGTTTATATAGATTTTACCATATGACAGGCACTATATTAAGCACTTTACAAATATCTCATTTGATTCTCTCAACAACCCTATGAGGCAAGTGCTATTATTAAACCCATTTTTCGTTTGAAGAAAGAGAGGCAGAAGTTATGTGACTTCCTCAGGGTCACAAAGTGTCTGAGGCTGGATTTGAACTCAGGTCTTCCTGACTCAATTCTAGCTCTCTTAATCATTATACTGCCTAACTGCCTCATAATAGAATTCATCCTGGGGAATAGTCTTATCTCTGCCCTTCCACAACGCTCTATAGAAGATCAAATATATAGGAAGTCTCTCTCCTTATAT
Source organism: Petaurus breviceps papuanus (assembly GCF_028583685.1). NCBI lineage: Eukaryota > Metazoa > Chordata > Mammalia > Diprotodontia > Petauridae > Petaurus > Petaurus breviceps. The sequence continues at coordinate 7,583,378 of NW_027187376.1, forward strand.
TTTAATATCTTGTGGATACTATCACAAGACTTTGCTCTCTAGACATGAACCAGTCCACTTTCTTTTCCAGCCTTATATGTCCTGAATACTACCTTTATACAACCTTTTATGCCCAAGTCATCATTAATGATATGCTATGAGCTATTTACATTCACTCCTTGTGTCTAAATTGTGGTGATTAGTGATTTGCAGTCATATGATAGAATTATCCTGAGAAAACTGATATGAAAAATGGAAGCTTTTCTGATAGGAACAGTTTGTTATAATTAAAAATATCAACCAATATACCAACAGATATAATATGGTCCACTCTCTTCCTTCTGTTCAATTCTGGGCCCAGTACATGATCCATTTATACTGTCTAATGAAGACATATGTACTGATAGACTAATTCTATAAAATGCCTATTGAACTGAATATCATGATCTGGGCAGAATGTATTCTTCATCCACATTTTTTTTCTTAAGCAAAACATCCTCTGAATTTTTATCAGTAGGGAACTTCCAGAGGAATTCCCTCTAACCAACCAGATCATTACCTTCTATGTAGCTTATAGTTTCACAGACTTCCTTTGGGCCCTGAGAGTTTAAGTGACTTGCCCAGAGTCACCCAGATAACATATGTAACAAGTAGGATTTGAAACCAAGTTGTACTGTAGCCAAAGCTGACTTGCTATCCATGAAGCTCTCTTGCCTTTCCAGCCACTTGTTTTTCTCTTGTGTTGACTGTCAGGCTGACCCCCTTGAGGAATGTCATTATGGGGCTCAGTCAACACAGCATCAAATGCAACCCAGAGCAGACAGAGGATCTTACCATATATAATGAGTCCCTCTTTATTTTGTACATAGAGCAGAGCATTCTTTATAGTGACAGGGAACAACTTGGGCTGCAATATGTCTCAGTAAGCTTTATATAAAATGCAGAGCAAGTGCTGATCTGGTTGGGAGAGAGGAATCCTTATACAAATAAAAATGAAAGTTATCTATCACATATGTGTGTTTACGTATACATGTGTCCATGTGTGTATATTCCTTTTTTGCTCTTTGATAGACATTTGATAGTACTAAATATCACATATAACCAAAGTATTTTGGTTTGACTTGTCAATTTCTTGTAATTGTAATTTTCCAAATAAAATGATTTATGAATATACAGCCTGGTTGTTTTAGTTAAATAAGTAATACTGGGAAACAAAAACCAGGAAATTGCAAATAGGAACAAAAAAGTAGATTTTGTAGGTGAATGGTAAATAAAAATATATACATTATTAGACCATCTGTTACATTCTTATGCTGGAGTTGCCTTCATACAAAAACATCCATGATTCTAATATTTTTAGCCGCTATTTGTTTTTGAGTTATGAAATGAAATAGTGTACTTAAAACACTGTTCTAGCTTCAAAGTTTATTTTAAAGTTACTCCCAGCTTAGAGAATTCTAATTCAACCAGTAGTCTTTATATAAAACCAAATTAAAAACAAAAGTCACCATACATTATTAAGTAAACTGTATAGTGATAATGAGTAATAGTTTGTTTTTTTACCTTCCAAAATTTCAAGAGTAGAATGCTTATCAATGCCTATCATTTTCTTCTATGAAATTATGTTTCACTTCTGATTGTATACTTTAAGGTTTGGTGTTTTCAAATTCCTCCAGTGATATAATTTGTAATCACTCTTTGATTTATTGTATGGTCTTCTATAATATTTGTGACAGGAAAATTCAACCTGAAGCTACCTTGATGATCATTTAGCTTTCCTGAATATAGCAAGGCCCATGCTGAGGCTTTGGGTGTGCTCTGGGTTACTGGGATCATAATTCAAGCCTCTCTAGTTTGGTAGAGCCTGCTAGAATTTATGTTCCAGTGGCAGAATATGGATATAGTCACTTCCTGGAGAGAAGAGATTAAAACTTCATTTGAAGATTTCATTTCTGTTTTTGTATGATTATATCTCTGGGTGGTACAGGGCCTAAGCTTTGACTTCCTTTGTGTAGGGAACTCCTTATGTGGGAGCTCACCCCACCAATGCACATTTCAGTTTGTAACCTAGAAGCATAGATAGTAGACATTGGGACCCTACAATATTAAGTGACTTGTCCGTAGTTACACAGTTAGTTTGTGTTTAAAACAGAACTTTTACCTGAAGTATCCTGACTTATAGACCAGCCTTTTTTTTCCCCATTGCCTCAGGTTGCCATTAACCTGTTTATGAAATTTTTATTAAAATAATTCAACAATCATGAGAGATTGGGTATGAGAATGCACCTAGAATTTTTTTTTAATATATTTAATGCAGTAGTAAAATTATTTAATTAGTCTGGAAACCTAAAGGACTTATAGATCAGGGAATAGCTGGAGAAGAGACCCTACTCCAACACTAGCAAATAAATTAACAAGCAAGTGGTATGTTATAGACGCAAAAGGTCTAAAAGACATGGGGCTTTGCTGTGGCAAATCAATTGGCCAGTTTGATAAAAAATCAAATAAACAAATATAAACCTCTGTCAAAGTAGCAATTCTTGCATTATGGGGGAAAAATCTGTTATTGCATTTTTTCCCATTCTGAATGTTATATCTTGACCATGGAGAGGAATGTGATGTTTTTGTAGGATTCCTTATAATCTGTCAAAAATATATACAATATGTTAGGGGTTACCATAATCACTAGGAGGGCTAGAAAAAATATTTTATTTAATCTTTCTATCTCATGAAGCACGAAACACTGCTCTGGAGATAGGAAATACTTATTAAATATGTGATTATTGAAAAAAATCAGTTGAATGTATCTAGAAAGTCCTGGGAACAGAGACATAACTAGAAAATTTTGAATATGGGTCCATTGTGATCCCTAGTGAAGCAGAAAACAGGTGAAGTTGCCAGTGCCACCAGGTGGTGGCTCCAAGCTTTGTATTAGAAGAAAAATTCTTTCTAGTATGGGGTCTCCTAACTTTGTATGCAAAGTAATTTTTCTTGCCAGTTAGGCGCTAAATTCCTTTGTTTCTAGCTTCTAGAGCACTCCAAGTACTGTCAATACCCTTTAAATATGCCCTAAAATATGTGTCACCCTGCTTATGACCCAGGATGAGATTGTCAGCAAAGTTTTATGTGGGACAGTATATTCCAGGACATTTCCTACTATAGAAAGATATGTTGTGGGCTGTCTGGTATGTCTCAACATTTTCTGTCCATATAGACATGCCTTGAGTAAACACTAAAAACGAGGAAAGCATACTCATCTTCTCTTTATGGTTAAGTTGTTCACTGTGGACCACAAACTTCTAGAGATTTGGCTGTTTTTCTTACCATTCTCATCATATATTCTTTTTTTTCCTATCCCATAATTGCTCAGCCAAACTATCTTTCTGTTCCTTGTGGGACTTCATCTCCTACCTCCTTGCCTTTGCATTGTTCTTCCCCATGACTAGAACCTTCCCTTTTCATGTCTATATCACAGAATCTCTAACTTCCTTCAAGTTTCAACCTTCCTTCTGCTCAAACTGCACCTTCCTAAAGCCTTTCTTGATCCACACAGCTAATAGTGTAAACCACTCCCCAAACCGCCTTATATTTGTTTTCTATAGTTTTGCAAATTTACTTGGTGTCTCTTCTGATAGAGTGTAAGCTTCTTGAGTTCAGGAATTATTTGATTTTTAATTTTGTTAATTTGTGTCAATAGCAGTTAGCACAGCACATTGTCTTAGTAGAAGCTCAGCATGTCCATTAATTAAAAGTCTTTCATTCTTTTGGTATTTCTTAGGCTTCCCTGTTAGAAGCTATATGACTACTGTAGCAAAATTCTCCCTAAACATCCTGTGTGATCTCCATTTGGAATTTGCAGTTTTTATTTGCTATGTAAATTGACTGTCAGCAGAATAAATAAATATATTTTAGAAGGTGTTACCATTAGTTATGCTTAGCTATTGAAGTCAAAGACCCTATTAGAGCAAGCAAGTCAGGAAAACCTGAGTTCAAATTCAGCCTCAAAAATTTATCTCTGTGACTCTAGGCAAATCACTCGACTTCTGTTTAACTCAGTTTCCTCATATGTAAAATGGAGATAATAATAGCAACTATCTCCTGGGGTTGTTGTGACAATCCAATGAGATACTAATTGTGAAGTACCTAGCTCATTGCCTAGCACAGAGTAAACACTTGTAAATTTTTGCTGCCTTCATCATCATATCCAAGACACCTTACAGGAAGCCACACCCTGAAACTTTCCCAATAATGTTGTCTCCTCACTTGGGATAGTATTTTCTAAGCACTCATAGGTATAGAATGCATTATTTTATTCTGTAGTCATTTCATAAACTTCCAGCCTTAGAAGTTTGAGGACCATCTAGCCTACCCCCCCCCATTTTCCAAACTAGGAAACTGAGTCCCAGAGAGGTTAAACTACTTAACTACTGTCATACACTAAGTGTCAGAGGCAGGATTTGAATCTAGGTATTTTGATGATGAAAAAGCTATGCTGCAGTGTGCCTATATATGTCATATAGCCTAACTAGGAGCTAAAACACAGTCCAGGAAAAAATAGCATGGTAGAAATGGTGGGGAACTAGGAGTCAGGAGATCTGTTTTCAAATCCTACCTCAGGTACCAGATACTTACTTGCTATGTTTCAAGGAGTAAGTGACTTCTCTCAGAATGTGTATCTTCATATGTTATAATCATGATACAAATGCTTGTGCTACGCGCTTTACAGAGTTGTGAGGAAAGAATTCAAATCATCTTTCAGTATTTTGTGATAATGTTAAGTTACTGAACATAACAGATGTTTTTAATTGAATTATTAAATATGCAGTAAAATTCATCAATGGATATTTGTCAACCTTTCTCTCTTAAAAAAAACATAATATAATATCTTACTATTGAATTTGTTGATCTTGTTTTCCCAACCTTTTTTCTTTTGTTTTGCTTTTTGGAGGGGGACGGCGGGGCAATTGGGGTTAAGTGACTTGCTCAAGGTCGCACGGCTAGTAAGTGTTAGGTGTCTGAAAAGATGTGAACTCAGGTCCTCCTGATTCCAGGGCTGGTGCTCTATTCACTGAGCCACCTACCCATCCCCCAACCATTTGTTTTTAACTAGTGTTAAGTAGTGTGTCTAAACTGGTATCTGGGCAGGTATGGAATCATAACATCCAGCTGTGAAGAATCTTTAATAACTCAATGTGTGTGTGTGTGTACTCTTTTCTTTAGACTTAACCTTTGATTTCATAGGTTTAGGGAACTCCCCTTGAGGAAATTATGTCATCATTCAAATCTAAATGTGCTGCTACTATATATAGTTTTTTGCTGACTCAAGCAATGAGACATTTAATGACTTACCACGGGTCACAGAGCCAATATGTGTCAGAAACAGCACTTGAACTCGTGTCTTCCTGGCTCAGAAGCTGATTCTTTCTGCAGTTCACTATGGCAATGCTCTGTGTGCATGCATAAATTTATCTCTCAGAGGGTTATGTTAACTTTTTTTCTAATGCCAATATCCCTGTATTAGTTTCAAAAGGCCTGCATCATAAACCCACATTTTTAGTCATCAGAAGTGGCAGCAAAAATATCGTTTTTCCCCCAAGGCCTTTTTATATTGATATTTAAGAAAATTCCATTTCAAATATTGGAGAAATGTTATTGTCACAAGAATTAAATGAAAGTTCCACTATCATTGCCCTGGGCTGTTTGGTCAATGTAGCAACCTGCAGTATGCCAGCGCAGCTAAGGCTGATTTCTGCTGCCTCTCAAAAGGATGAGGGATGTGGGTATTTCCCACAATTGCCTTCTCAGGGTGCATTGGAGGGAATTACCCCTGAATCCCAGTCTGAAGGGGCTTTTTCTTGTCTAGCACATGTGGTACTTATTTTGTTCCATAGTCATCAAGTAAGAACAAACTCCCCAAACAGGGGACATCTAAAATAATTGATTTCTTATCATCTGGGGTAGTGAGTACTACAGTATCCATGTATTGATGAGACCAGTCCACAAACTTCCTACTTAGTTATGGAAAAATGGGAAGAAGAGAGGTTTTAATTATATTCTACATTTATAAGGAAGAGTAAAAGAAGGTTTGAGTTTTTTTAAAGCCTGGTGGTTCCTTCTGACCTTTCTTTCTTCTTACACTTTACTTATCTTCACATATTCTACAGTTAACTGATACTGTCCTCCTTGCTGCTTCTCAAGGAAGATGATCCATCTCCTGACTCCATGACTTTTTATTGGCTGTCCTCCATACCTGGAGTTCTCTCTTTCTTTGGGTCCTAGCTACCAAAACCCTGCTATATATGTACATTCTTTCAAGTCTTTCTTAGTGAAAGTGCTTTACTTCTGAGATTACCTTCATCTATCATTTTACCTACTCATTTTACAGATGAGAAAACTGAGGCAAACAAGGTTAAGTGACTTGTTCAGGGTCACACAGCTAGTAAGTATCTTGAGGCTGGATTTGAATTCAGGTCTTCCTGACTCCAAGCCTGGTGCTGGTCAACTGAGCCACCTATTGACTGTATCTTTCTCCCTCCCTCCCTCCCTTCCTTCCTTCTTTCCCTGCCTTCCTCCCTTTCTTTCTCTCTCTCCCTTTCAATCTATCTATCTCTCCATACACACACAGTTGACTGCATGTTTTCTCCCATATTAGAATGTAAGCTCCTTGGGGCGGGGGATTGTTTTTGCCTTTCTTTTTAGCTATACTGATTAACACAGTGCATAGGACACAGTAGGTGAATAATAGTTGCTTATTGACTGACTAAATTTGCAAATCACATGTAAACAAGATTAATATTTGTAAAATATCATGTTAGATACAATTAGCCATGGCTACGTGATATACAGTAGATGTGAAATTTAATTTTAACAATTGGGTGGATTTGATTCCTTGGGTCGCATTAAGCAAGTTTCAGGATTAGCAATGTGACTGATATTTCTGGATACCTTTTGCTTTCATAGCTATATATAAAGTCTATATCCAGTGAAAGTGATCTGATTTTACAGTTGCATCTAATTTAAAAGATGAGCATGTAAACATAGCTTATGTACCTCTGCAGTTTACACACACACACACACACACACACACACACACACACACACACACACACACACACACCTACACACACACACACACACACACACACACACACACACACACACACACACACACACACACACACACACACACACACACACACACACACACACACTTTGTAATGGACGGAAAGCAAGCCCAAAAGCATTATAAGCATTGAGAAGTCACCGGGATTTGATAGAAATATTCCTGGACCATTGAATCAAGAGAACTGGTTTCCAGTACAAACTCTGTAATCTTGAGTACATCACCACCTCTCTGGGTCAAGTTTCTTTATCTTTGATCTCAGAGCTGCAATGGATTATTTCCAAGGTTACTTCTAGCTCTAAAATTTTATTATTCTAATTATACTTTTTAATTTGATGCCATTACTATGTATTCGAAATGTAATTGGGCAAAAAGCTTTCTTCATCCTGTAGATAAATGCTTGCATGAACCAACTAGTAATTTGCCTACATTTGCCCCTTGATTTTGTACTGCTTGAAGATAAAAGAGTAAACTATCAGGGAAAACCCCCAGCTATCTACATTGATCTCTCCGTGTTTGAGCTACCCTGTTGAGTGGTGTGCAATGGTACTTATTGATATTCCCTCTGCATCCTTCCTAACATAGCCCCTACTCAAGTTATAACCCTACTCTTCCTCCTGTTTTCAGGGGAAGTGGGTAAATAGCTATTGGAGAAAATGAGAAGCCTTTGTTATTCCAAATTGTATAGTTGGAACATAGTAATATTAAAATAGAGAGTGACTTTTCACAAATGCAGGATTTCACAAAATGAGATAGCGACAGATCCTTGTTATTTTCTTTGCCCAGCAATTGTAAACAAATAATTTCTTTCTTCTTTTCAGGGCAATCATTTGTCTTGGTTTTGGTGTTCATTATATCAACAGATGTGATTTTTTATCATGAATACTAATTTGTATCTTTGCTTTATTATCCATATTTTCCCTTATATTATTCCAACAAAAAATGTGCTAATGACTTGCTAGAGGGATGCTTCCACCTCTATGTGTCCTTCTGGACAATACACAAAGATTGGTAACACCAGAGGCAGAGTTTTTCCTTTCATGACAGAATTATCCTGAGTAGACTAATTCATCATTCTTCTAGTTTTAAAGGAGAGGTGGGGCTCTCATACCTTTCTTATGGATCAGACAAAAAAAAAGAATCAAATATGACCATGTGAATACTAATCAAATGCTTTTCAGAAATAACTTTGCCAATCACCAGGAGGTTTTTGCTTTAAGGTAATGAAATACAAATGGTAAATAAATAAACAATAATAGGTGCATTAGCCCTTGATATATGATTAACATTCTGAGATCTCTTTGATACCCATTCATTTGAAAAGTGGCACTATTTTAAATTTGACTTCTGTAAAACTACTCAAGCTCCCTCGTATTTACCTGCTTATAATGACAATGCATTAGTTGCTTAATGGCTAACCAACATAGACACATTTTAGTGTTTGTAATTTTTTTTTCAACATTAGTGACTCTTCCCCTTCCCCTTCTCCCACCTACAGTTGCTGAGTGTTGCTCTCCCCACATTCCCTCTGAGGACTCTGTGCAGTTAAATTCTATCCCTGTTCTTTTGCAAATTACTATTTTAGATCTTATTATATCTGAGTGTAATGCAAAGGCATTTGGGAACCCAAGTTGAAAGTGTAATCAAAATAGTTTGTTTCTGCAAAGTCCCATGGATTATCTACAGAATTACAGATGAAATATGGACTGTTGGATCACTAGGGATATGTTTTTTTTTTCTTTTCTCCTTTTTTCTTCCTTACCCTGGGGGCCCTTTTTAGATAATATGTACATACACCCACCTTCTTGCTCCTGGGGAAGGTTAACTAGCAAATATTTAGGGCAATTGATAAAGTGGTTACACCAGAGTCCTCTGAGCAAGGACTGGTCTAATTTTTTAATGTGTGTAATGGATTTTAGCCATTCGGTAAAGGAGAAATAATTATTAATCTCAGTTTTTAATATGTTTATATTGTACAATGTCTCTGCTCTTCTGAGGATTTGCTGGGAAAACAATAATAGCATTACTTTGACCATTCTGGAATGAATGTTTTTTTAATCTGTTTTTATATGTATGTATTTGTCTATACACATGTGTATATATATATATATATATATGTATGTATTTGTCTATACACATGTATATATATATATATATATATATTTGTGCATGGGAATAGAATCAAACTCATTTAAAAGGATAAAAAGTATCTATATTAATAAAAGTTTTATAATGACAGCAACTGAATTTGTACATCCATTGGAACAGCTTATCAACATAGGTTTTTATTTATGTTAAGAAAATAATGATAATAACTAGCAGATATAGCACATTAAAGTGCAAAGTGTTTTATATGAAGTCACATATACAGACACGTGTATATGCATGTGCATATATGTGTGTATATAAATGCATGTGTGTATATGTATGGACACATATGTATACATTTAAAATTAGATGGAGCCTTGGCCATGGAGTCTAATAACCTCAGGTCAGAGAGGAGAAAGAAAAGCTCAGAGATGTTCAGTAATTTGCCCAATGTTATGCTGGTAGGGAGATGGAATGTGGTCTTCTGATTCAAAAAACATCCCTCTTTTAACTATACCAAATTGTCACTCCTAGATGGGGGATGACATAGTTCATTTGGATCAATATTCTGGGATGTTCATAGGCCAGATCATGGCAGTGTCAAGTTCAGAGTTTTTTCTTTTTTTGCTAATGTTCGATTTTCATTTGATCAAAAGCCATATATTCATAAGTGTTGGTTAAGTAAAAAAAAAAAAAGAAAAAATACTGTGGACAGGCATAAAAGGAAAATAGCTAATTTTCTATTCTTATCTTGTTTGAATGCTGGGTTCCTATTTGAGGACACTAGAGTTCTGTTATAATTCAATGAAGGCAGCTAAATGTCACAGTGGATGGAGTGCCCAATTCAGAATTAAAAACCTGGGATCTGCATCCTGCCTCAAACACTTACTAACACTGTGACCCTGGGCAAGTCATATAATCTCTCTCAGCCTCAATTTTCTTCATCTGTAAAATGTAAAATCTATACAAAATTGTAAAAAGAACAGTACCTACCTCTCAACTGTTCTCAGCATCAATTGAGATGCAAAGAATGTAAAATAATTTGCATACCACCAAGTGCCCTGCAAATGCCAGCTATTATTATCACTATTGATGACAATTCAACAAAAATATAATACTCCAACAAGCATTTATCAAATATGTGCTCTGTGTTAGGCAGTGGCTGAGAAGCAGCCTGGCCATAGTAGAGTGATGGAAGGGGAATTATGGAAAATGCTGAATTCACAATCCAATTCTACCACTTGGTCTTTGACCAAATTATTGAAATTCCTAAAGTCTCTTTTCTTATCAGTTAAATATGGATGATATCTATAATACTGAGTAATAAGTAGTTATGAAGAACAACTGAGAAAATGCACATAAATATTTTGTAAATTTAATTTGCTATGTGTATATGTACGGATGATTATTATTAAAGTCATTTTTCTTAAAATAAAATGCTGTGTTGGTAAGATGTTCTTATTGAAGTACAAATCTAAGCGGTGTGTGTGTGTATATATGCATATATATATACACACACATACCTATATACATATAAAACTTCATATATACAACTTGTATACTTTTAACTGAGATTGTATCTATTGCTATGCATGACTATAGCCCAGTAATTGTTCAGATTTGAATTTTAGAAACTAGAAATGAGTGATTTTCATGGGAAAATGATTCTCTTTCTTTAGATCCACCCCTCTCCCCCACATACACTGTTCTGATTTGGAAAAAATACAGTTTATTGAAATGCATCTAAACAAAGCGTCCTTTACATTTATTGTTTCCCATTTGATTAGCCTAGTTGAGCAGGAGGCAGCTGAACTTGGTGGTGTGTGATATTTTGGCACTTGCTACTGTCTGTGCACACATCTGCAAACTGGAATGTCTCTGACAAGCATATGCTCATCCACAATGAATGTTAAGCATTTCCACATACCTGTTAAACCTCGATTTCCATCCACCAAACTTCAGGTACCTAAAATCTACTCAACTATGCCTTTATGTGAACTGTTTTTTTTTCTTTTTAAGCAAATATAATTTACAAAAAATTGCTACCTATTCAGAAGTAGGATAAGGATCTGTGATTTCATTTATATGTAGAAACAGGTCTCATATATGCAGTAACACATGTCATTGCTCTTACTCTGAAAGTGTTCATTTTGCTTTGATTAATATTGGGGGATTTATTTTACTATTTTACTTATGCAGATACTGGGCTCAAAACCACAGTCAAATCTCTACTTGGTCATTTTCTGGGTACATCCCACAGCTCAAATTGAAATGACAACTCTTTATTTTGTTCTTTACTTTGTGTAGAGTTTTTTTATGCTTAATTTGAAGGAATAACTTTGTCATATTCCACATTAAAAAAAAATTCTCATTAGCAATTTTGTGCCTTGATGGAGAAGTTGGACTCTTTCCCTAGAGTAACTAATTTGTCTGCATTGTGATTCTTTTATCACCATGTGGTCTTATTGCACAGAAAAGCTCAAATGTGTGTCAGACAGCTCAACCTGGAAGCTTTCATCGTTCTCGTAGCAGTGAAAGACTACCAGTTGTTTTAAAGAATCTGAGACCTGTTTGAAACATACTCCTGAACCTGTTTCCAGGCTTCTCTTGGTAACTGCTGAACTTGTTTGTTATTAGAGGGTATGCATGTATGTGTGCATACATATATGTGTATATGCATATGTAATATACACAGAGATCCATATAGGTGCATGTATGTATGCATGTACACATGTGTATATGCGTGCATTTACACATGCATGTATATATAAAATTTGTTTGCCATCATAGATCACTACTTTCTATTCAAAGACAAATTATTTTTTGTTCATTAATAGTCCTTCATTAAATAATAACTCTTTTTTTGCCTTTTTTTGGGAGGGCAATTGGAATTAAGTGACTTGCCCAAGGTTAGACGGCTATTTTTTTGTCTCAAGTGTCTGAGGCCAGATCCGAATCCAAGTCCTCCTGACTCCAGGGCTGATGCTCTATTCACCGCGCCACCTAGCCGCCCATAAGTAATAACTCTTTTGAGGTGACTTTTCCTTTTTCTTAAGGAGAAATTGAGAGAAAAGAAATGTGTTTTAATACTTTGATAATAAGTGGATTGGCATATTTGGGCTAGTCCTTTGAATTATGGCTAAACTCTTCCCTAACTTTATTCCTCCTCTTGCTATTTGGTTCCTGGTTCCTTTCCCACAATAACCTCTTCTCTCCCATTAAAATAACTCAATTCCTGAGTATAAAATGAAAGACAAGAAATAAGAAATGGGAGTGAGAGTGGGAGAAAGTCCATGGAAGTGAGACTGGCAAGCTTAAAACCACTCCAAGGGTGATTAGATTATTTTGAAGCAATACCATTCTCTTAAAGGGTGTTAGAGGTCAAAATGAAAATTGCTGCTGCAGCAAAGTGCACCATCAGGTCTGTGGCGATTGCTTTGGATGGTGGCTCTGTGTTCTATATGCCGCATGCCTCTTCAGTGGTTGTTGAACCGTAGAGCACAGGAAAGCAACATTTTCCTCTGCCAAAGGCCCTATGTGATTCACTGTTGGCTTTTTAGTAACTATATCTCATCGCCTACTTCTAAACTAATTCATAAAGACAAGGTAACAGATAGATTAGATTCAGTCAATTGGTTTGCATTCCAGCCAAAGTAGGATTTCCTTGTATCACCCTAAATCTTTACAAATCACTCCAGATTTCAATCTTTCTTTCCTCTCTTTTACATTGTGATAAGCAGTTCTCAGGTCCATCCATCATGATTTTATGCTGAAGAAGACTCAGACAGCAGATGGTGGTGTTTTCTGAGTAGGGAGGGAAGAAATTGAAATGTATTTTTTTTAAAGAAGTATTAGAGGTCCCCAAATCATTGCAATAGAGATCATCAAAGTACACAAACTATCATACTTAGGATAAGATTTATATATTCTGTTTATTGGGGTGGAGAACACTGATTCTTAAATTTTATGTTAAATCTGAAGAAACATAAAACAGTATTCAGAAGTTTTAGCTATTGGTTTAGATATCTGCTTTGACCTCTGCTTAATTTTAGCTTTTTTCCCCAGTGTAATGTGTTTTTATTTATTTGTTAAATTTATTTGTGATTTGTAGCATATGCTAAAACCTATTTGATATTACTTGTCCCTGTTATTCATATTTACATTGTTCTTTTCCTCAAAACAACCCTATGACCTATATAGTTTAACGCTTTTGCACAAATAAGGAAACTGAGACTCATGGAAAGAAAGTGAGTCGGCTGTTGTTCTACAGGTGCTATGCATGTGTTCTTCTATCCCAGTTTGGGAATTCTGACCTATATTTTGGTATTCTTTACTCAACTTCACATTGGCAAAACTGTAATAAACAAAATTAAATCAATCATTCAAAGACTTTTCTTCCTTAAAATTAATAACTTTGGAAAAGAGAGTGTGAAGTACAAAGTATTTTTTAAATGAGCTCTTTCCCAAGATGAATGAAAAATACTTTTTGTTGATTTTTTTTTGTTCAGTTGTATCTGACCCTTCTTGACCCTATTTTGGGTTTTCTTGGCAAAGGTACTGGAGTGGTTTGTTTTTGCTTCTCCAGTTCATTTTACAGATGAGGAAACTGAGGCAAGCCGGGTTAAGTGACTTGCTCAGCATCACAGAGCTAGTAAGTGTCTGAGGTTGGATTAAACCTCAGGAAGATGAGACTTCCTGAACCCATGTCTAGCATTCTACCCACTAAGACACCTAGAATAACTTTCTTGATAAGGCCTGATCTTTAGAGCATTTTTTGACAAATTCTCCAAATATCAGGCCAGTGGGTAGGGATTCCTGGCAATCACTCTTTTGGAGGAAATCTTAACTGAGTACAGAGTAGTGTCTTGGGCAGGGCCATATCTTTGAGAGTAACTATACAGGTGACATGCATGATGCCAGGTAGGAGAGTGGAACGAACAGTGCCTCATATTAAAACAGCTTGAAATAGGATGGGATAAAATTTCTTTACCTAATTATCTCCTATTGTAGTGATTTCTTAGACCACACTGTAGGTTTGATTGTATATTAGACAAAACAGACCTTGCCTCTCACTACTTTATCCCAAAACAAAACCATTGCTCTTGGTAATTGGTTATCTTAGTCCAAGTGAATTTCATTGTATGGTCATATCAGGCAGACAGCCTTGGGTCAGTTGTCATCTGTCTTATTAGAGGGAACTCCCACAATAATGGGATCACATATCTATTGAATATCACAATATATTTATTAAGGACAGTGGCTATGCAAGTTGTTATTTGTCCTTCATTCTTAGATTTAATTAAGTGAAGACTGTGTAAAGTCACCAGACTCACTTTCTCCTAAGGCACCTAAGGGTCCAGTGGCAAAGCATAGATCAGGATGATTGGAGGTGGCCCTGGATGCACTGTGATACTTTTGCCTTTTTAAACAAAGGTCTTTCCCAGGTCTCAGTTTGATTAAGGCAATACCCATCCAGTGATTAAAGCTAGATAAGAATTGAGGCGCAGAACAGCCTCTTTTACCTAGTTTAAAAAATTAATAATCTGGGAGGGGAGAACAGCCTCTTTCACCAAGTTTAAAAAAAATAATCTGGGAGGGGGAGATTTCTGGCCAAAATAGAAATAGTTCCTATTGACATTGGCTCTGAGCCATCAGGGCCCAAACAATGATCAGGTGGGGTTTGGTCAATCAATCCAAGTGTGTGTATACATATCAAATGTATTCCCTCCTTTAAGTGTTCGCCTTCATTATTGTTTTAGTATTACTTGTTTTGTCATTGACATATTTATGGAAACTCATTCTACCTGTGCAGATTGGCAACTTTCTGTAATTTATACCCTGTGATTAAGACAACAACAGCAAGAACAACTACAACCAAAACAAATTTTCTGTAACTCATAGTGTATTTACACAGGAGCACTGGCAGCTTAAGTAACTTGCTCAGAGTCACAATGCATGTATTTTTCAGAGGCAGGACGTACACTCAGTTTTGCCTGATTCCAAGGCCATTCTTTGTGCATTCTAGGCCACGGTGACTTATTTCTCATCACTCACTCTGTATATATCAACAAAGGGAAGCAATTCATAATACAGATTTCTTACCTGAAAACTGAATTTAGTAATTACAATGGTAGATGAATGAATGTCAGTTAGCCAAACCTGTAAATACTATATGTTTGCTCTTTTATAAGTCCAAACTCTACCCATTACAAATAGGGAAACTGAGACCCAGATTATTAGCATGATTTGCTAAAATGAATTCTCAGATTTGTTACTTACACAACAGTACTGCAAAGCAAGTATGAAGAACATGGAAATCTATCACCAATAGGTCTCTATTATATAGTCAGTAAAGTGTAAACAAAATCACAAGAAATTTCACTATCAGGACCATAGCTGAGTTATCCTAGATATATAATTTCTACCATATTTATATATTCATTATAGTATATGTACATATATTTCCTACCTATTTCCACTGAATAAACTTAAACATTTGAGCAGGAAGAATTCCTTCCTTTTTTTTTTAAAGTGGATTTTATATTTTTTCAGCGTACTTTTATATTGGATGGCTAGTTTGTTATAGTTTGCTTTTTAGATTACATTCCTTGATATAAACATTTATATGTGATTGGAGATTAAACAGAAATATGCACAATCTGATTTCTAACTGTGAGGTCATTGGAAATTTTCCCGTGGGAGAATTAGCTAAGGTATATAAGCTTCTGTTCTATAGCATGCTGCCTGATTCACTTCCCAGGAATATGCAATGCATGTGCCCGGGACAGTTCCACTTGGCTCGGCCCCATTTTCCAGGCCACTGAGCATAATGGTAGGGTGGAAATGGGATTGTCTCTGTGACTTTGGTAATTGCTGTGTATATGTTAATGAAGACCAACCAGAAGCTTTTGCTTGGCCTTCCACCAGCATGGTTAAAGAATTCTGTCCTTAAATTATAGTTGAATTTCAGTTTGCACTTATAAGTAATGAATTTTTTGGAGGTCTTTACAGATGAGGATTCACTGAAGCTGGATGCCAATCCATATGGATAGGAAGATTAAAATTGATGTTATCATTTGGTTTAATTCCATAAACAATCATTATTTTTTTTGTCTAATAGATATCCCCATACTATGCTAGGCATTGGGGAGTAGAAGGCTATTAAATATATAGAATTATAATTTCTACTCATGAAGAATCATACAGAATATCAGAATAGGAAGGGACCAGCTCTACCCAAGACCTATCATATAGTAGGCTCTTTGTAAATACTAGATCAAATTATTTATAAAATTTCAGCATATCAGTATGGTGGTGTGTAAAGAGGACTTGTCATGGAATCAAAAGACAGTAAAACTTAAGTTTGATCTCCAGCACTTAAACTCTATGACCCTTATTTTCCTCATTTGTAAAAGAAGGATAATATTGTTGTTTAAGGGCGACTACTTGGGCCAGTGGATAGAGCACTGACCCTGGAATCTCAGGGTGACCTAAGTTCAAATCTGGTCTCAGGCACTTACTAGGAGCAGGACCCTGGACTTCACCCTGTTTGCCTCAGTAGCTCATTTATAAAATGAGCTGGAAAAGTAAATGGCAAACTACTGCTATATCCTAGCAAAGAAAACACCAAATGGGGTCTCAGAGAATCAGACTTGACTGAAATGACTCAACATGAACAATAATAAAAAAAGGATAATAACTCTAGTAATTACCAATCTCTCAGTGTTACATCAAAAAAGATAATGTTTTAAGGCACTTTATAGTCCTTCAAGTGCTATATATTCATCAGTTGTTATTAGTGGCAATACAAAATCATGGAGTAAATATTATAGAATACTTTGACGACAGCTAATTTCTTCACATTTCACCCTGATTTCATCTTATTCTGTCTCTTACATGACATTTAAATGTGCTGTTTTTTCCTACTAATTATGCATCTCATTTTATGTCTTGACTCCCTCTATTTTGATTTCAATCTTCTTTCCTCCAATAAAAGCACTCTTGCTATGACCTTCATGTCTTGACTTAATCTATTTTGACGTTTATCCTCTATCTTCAAGTAAAACACTCTAAGATCTTCATATCTTCATTGTTAAATTAAAAGGCATGATTTCTGCTACCTTTTTTTAGTCTTTCCTCAGAGTGAAATGCCATTGAATATCTGTTTCTCCTATCCTTTCCTAAATCATGATTTGAAGAGAAATGTCCTTTACTCACCAATATCTTTATCTTTGGGTTAGTCTTTCAATATCTCCTTTGAATTTTTCCCCCAATTTCCTTACATAATAATAGTGTTATTGTAGGGTATTTTATGAATTCTTCCCTCTATCAGTGTCATAATATTACTGCTATAATTTTGGTTATTATTTGTATTTCAATGGACCTTGGATGTAGTAGCCATTTAATAATTGTTTACTGAATTAGATTGAATTGTTTCCTTTATATCTATAGGAAACAAGCTTTATATGAACTGGATTATTTGAAAACTAAATATTTGTGATAAATATCTAATATAATTTTCAAGTATATGACAATGAGTTGTATGATAAATGTGTTTCTATTTTAAGACATAGTTCGATATTTGCATATGTATTATTCAGATAATGAGAGTATGAAACAATCAAATGATTAAATATACTTTAAAATATTATTAACATTATTCCCATAATACAGGTTGCATTCTAGCAAAATATCTGCATTTTCTGTCCTTTCCTGTAAATATATTTTGATGGGTGACTAATAAAATTTCAGTGCTCTGACTTCAAGTCACTGTTTAAACAAGTTGTGATTTCTTAGTTTGGGGGTCACAGAATTTTATGGGGCATAGCTGCCATTTCTGAACTCATTTTTTTAAAAAGTCCCAGGTAGTTGTGCCTGAGTAGTTCTTAGGAGTACAATTCATGGGGTGAAGAGAGGAAATTCCATTTATGGGACTTTCCTTGACCCGTTTCGGCATGTAAATTTTAACACTCTTATTGAAAGGAAACATGGCAAGCTGTGGGAAGCATTACTTACTTTTATTAATGCCTTTTGGTTTTACAAAAAAAAATTATCTCTGGATTTAACCCTTGATTTTCTGCTACAGTTCCCAAACCAAAATGAATAGAACACTTTGGAAAGAAAAACAGGAAAGCAAAAACAAGAATGCAGCATGTATTGTTTTATCCTAGGAATCAGTCCTACCTCTCCTCTGAGAGAAGAGAGATTTGTTTCATTGTCTATTCTCTGGGAAAATTTTTGTTTGTTTTTACTCAGTCCAGTCTCTTTTTTAGTTCTTTTTAAAAAAAAAATTGCCTCATTATAGTAATATTGTTAGTAATGCTACTCTCCATACAGCAGGCAATTCCCATTGTTTGGGAAGCTCAGCTTGATGGTTAATTTGCTATCATTTTGATTCTTGACTTTGACAGAAATTTTTTATGAACTCTTGCCTAGATCACCATTTTATTAATGATAACACTGAAAGGATAACTGTCATCAATAGAGTCTAATGGTTTATAAAGTAGATTTGAATATTTACTTATACCAAATAATATATGTTTGTTATTGTTGTTTATTTGTTTTTTCAGTTGTATCTAATTCTTGGTGAACCCATTTGGGATTTTCTTGGCAAACATATTGCAGTGGTTTGTCATTTCCTTCTCCAGCTCATTTTATAGATGAGGAAACCTAGGAAAACAGGGTTAAATGACTTGCCCAGGGTCACACAACTAGGAAGTATGTAAAATCAGATTTGAACTCAGAAAGACTCACCTTTCTGACTCCAGGCCCATCACTTTATCTACTACATCACCTAGCTGCCCATTACTCTATGTAGTGGCTAAAAATTATGAGATACTTTGTGATATTTTTTTCATTTACTTGTGTATATATATGAAGTCATTTTTAGAAACAGATTAGTCCTTCAGATAATTTTTTTTTTGCTTTTCTTGGAGAGCAACTGGGGTTAAGTGACTTGCCCAAAGTCACACAGCTAGTAAGTGTGTTAAGTGTCTGAGGCCAAATTTGAACTCAGGTCCTCCTGACTCCAGGGCCAGTGCTATATTCACTGCACCACTTAGCCACCTCTAGTCCTTCAGATAATTAAGCACAATATGATTTACATGTACATGTCCCCCATTCAGACTCCAGTCAATTAGTAAGAAGGTACTTACCTAAGTTATATAAGATGTCTCTAAAGTTTTAATGAAGTTTTAAGCTTTGATAGATTTGAAGATTTAAAACTACACTAAGACTTTTGGGACACCCTGTATAACTCTAGACCAGTGTTCCTCAAAGTATTGTCTGGGGTCCCTTGGGTGTCCCCAAGACCCATTCATGGGATCCACCAGGTCAGAACTATTTTCATAATAATACTGTGATATTTTAATTTACAAGATAATAAATATTGATAGATATAACCCACATAGATAAGAACACTTTAGGGTCTTTTTTCAGTAATTTTTAAGAATATAAAAGGCCTCTGAGACTAAGAAGTTTGAGCACCACTGATCTCGGTAAATCACTTAACCTGTAGGCCTCACTTTCTTCTCTTGTAAAATGAGGGGCAGGATTGAATGGTCCCTTCCAATTCCAAACAAATATAATGCTAAGAGGAAATAGCAAAGAAATTGTCAAAGTTACGGTCAATAAAACAAGCCCTATGCAATAGCAACAACATTTTCCCCAAGATCTCACGATGACATATTTTAGCCAAAAATTTAATTATGTCTTTTGCTGAGGGACTATGTTTTATTTTCCCTTCTTTTCTCTTTTAAAAAGCTTGTCATAAAGGTTTTGCTTTAGTTTTATACAAAGGACACATCAGGGTTGGAAAGTAGAATTGTGCAGGTTATTAAACTTTCTGAAAATATAAAAATAATATCTAAGGGAAAAGCATCAGTATTTATAGCCCAAATGATTAGCTGTGATTTTTTTCCCCTTAAAAAAAATGAGGTTCGTTTCAATTGGGTTATGTGATTGTTTGCAGTTGATTTAGAATTTTATAAACTAAAACACAGAAATCTTGTATGTAAAGAACGGTATTAAAATACACCAAAAATATTATTTGACCATAAGTATATATAATATGGCATATGAAACGTAAATTTTGTTAACTTTTAAAAGAAATATTTTTACTTTTTTATGAAGGTACTCCTGTGACAAAGAGGGGCATTCAATGTATAAGAGCCTGAAAATGTATCAGATACATTTATGTTATTGCCCTTGTAAGTCAGTATTGTTTTCTTTTTTCATGTTTTTTTAAATTCATTGAAATTTTTTTGAGTTCTATATTTTCTCACTCTTTGAAGAGTCTCCACCACTCATTGAGAAGACAAGCAATATGACATTCATTATACATGTGAAGTCATAACTTATTTCCATATTATCCATGTTGACAAAAATAATAAAAAGCCAGAAACATTGAGAATTTTTAAAAGTGTACTTCAATCTGTAATCAGATTTCATCACATCTCTCTCTTTAGCTACATTATGGCATTTTTATCTTGAGTACTTTAGAATTGTCATGGATAATTTAATTGATCAGTGACTAAGTGTCACAGTTGATCATCATTACAATATTGTTGTTACTATGTTTAATGTTCTCCTCAGTCTGCCCACTTTGTTTTCAGCTCATACAGGTCTTCTCAGATTTTTCTGAAACCATTGTCTGTCATTTTGTATGACACAATAATGATCCATCACTATCATATACCACAAATTCTTCAGCTGCCCCCCCCCACACACAATTCATGGGCATTCCTTCAATATTCAATTCTTTGCAACAAAAAGAACTGCTATATATGTGTAAATACACACACACATATGGGTGAGTGTCTATATATAGATCCTTTCGCATTTTTTTTCCTGATCTCTCTGGGACCTAGTAGTGATAATGTAGGGTCAAATGAAAAGCACAATTTCATAGCCTTTTAGGCATATTTCTAAATTGTCCTCTTTTATGGTTGGGGCAGTTCATAATTGTACCAGGAGTGCATTAATGTACCTGTTTTTCCATATCTCCTCCAGCATTTTTCATTTGACTTTTCTGTCATCTTAGCCAGTCTGATAGGTATGAAGTAGTAACTCGGAGTTGCTTTAGTTTGCATTTCTCTAATTATTAGTGATTTAGAGTATTTTATATATCTATTGATAGCTTTGATTTTTTCTTCTGAAAACTGTTCATATTGTTTGATTATTTATAAATTGAGAAATAGCTTTTATTTTTTTATAAATCTGTCTCAATTTCCTACATATTTGCAAAATACAGCCTTATTAAAGATTGTGTAAATTCTTTTCTTCCCAAGTTTCTTACTTTCCTTTTAATTTTCACTCTATTAATTTTGTTTGTACAAAATCATTTTAATTTTATGGAATCTGTTATTTATTTTACCTCCTATGATTCTCTCTCTCTTGTTTAATCATAAAATTTTCTATTATCTATAGATCTGACAGCTATTTTTTCCATACTCTCCTAATTTGCTTATGATATCACTCTTTATGACTAAATTGTGTCCCCATTTTGACCTTATCTTGGTATATGATATGAGATGTTAGTCTATACCTAGTTTTTACTAGACTTTTTTTCCAGTTTTCCCAGCTGACTTTGTCATATAGTTTTGGGTTCATCAAATGCTAGTTTACTATGGCTATTTATTTCTACTTCTATGTAAAGTATACCTAATTTATTCTTAGTGATTAACCACTCTATTTCTTATTCAGTGCCAGATTATCTTGATGATTACTGCTTTGTAATATAATTTGAAATTTGGTATTGCTAGGCTCCCTTCCTTCAAAATTTTTTTTTTTGTTCATTGATTCCTTTGGTATTCTTTTTTTG
The DNA here is from genome assembly GCF_028583685.1 of Petaurus breviceps papuanus. Lineage (NCBI taxonomy): Eukaryota > Metazoa > Chordata > Mammalia > Diprotodontia > Petauridae > Petaurus > Petaurus breviceps. Next base: position 7,605,388 of record NW_027187376.1, read on the forward strand.
CTTTTTGGAGGGCAATTGGGGTTAAATGACTTGCCCAAGGTCACACAGCTATTTTTTGTGATAAGTGTCTGAGGCTGGACCTGAACCCAGGTCCTCCTGACTCCAGGTTCAGTGTTCTATTCACTGTTTCACCTAGCCGCTCCAATTCCTTAGGTGTTCTTGACCTTTTGTTCTTCCAGTTCAATTTTATCAGATTTTCCCCTAGCTCTATAAAATAATTCTTTGGTAGCGTGATTGGTATGGCACTGAATAAGTAAATTAATTTTAGTAGAATTGTCATTTTTATTATATTGGCTCAGGCTACCTGTCAGATTTCATTTTCACCAAGGATACATAGGAGAAAAAAAAAAACCTGACATCCTGTGTACATTTATTTTTATTTGCTTTTAATTCCTGTTATACCTTCAACTATACTCACCTTCAAAAGTAATAACTCAAGTGACTTGACTCTCATCTTAGACTTTGTTTTGGGACTCTTCAATTTTTTAGATTATTAATATTGCTGAAGAATATGAAAAAGGCAATTTTTGTTTAAAAGTTGTCTAATAAGTTGAATTACAGAAAAGTTGGGAAATTTCCCCTTCAATGTACTCAGGACAAACTACAGAGAGAACCGTTTCTTTCCAGCTTAAATCTGTAACCATTCAAACATACTCCTTTACATTTCTTCCATTCTTAAACATAGTCAGTTTTCATAGATTCATACATTTAATGGGACCCATTTTTTCAGGGGTGGTTTTAATTTACTTTTCAGTTATAAAATATGATTTACCACTGTAGCTACTACATACATTTTACAAAGTAGAACTTGGTATGGTGTATAGAATTAATTAACATAGAGTTAATTACTAAACTGAGAGATAAGGGAAATCTCACAAATGTAGTTTAACTAATTTTTAGTAAAACATTTGATTAAGTGTCTGATACGATTCTTGTGGAAAGATGGGAAGATGTGTAGTTAACTAGATGTTAAGACAATTACATGGAATGGGACCAGTTGAATGGCTATACTCAGTCCTTTATTTTTCCATGTTAGTTTAGTGTAAAGCCTCCTAAGGAGGAGCCTGGATTTTTTTTTCTTTTGAAAACCAGTTTTATTTAAATAAGAGTTTAAATGCATTACATAACATTTAAACTAAAAAAAAAAAAAACAAACCCAAACCAGTGTGCTACTTCGCATGGTATTAGGCTACTGTTGCTAGTAAATTGCAAGCTCTGAAGTTACTACATTGACTGTTTTGATATATTAGTTCAAATTGTGTTCCCTTGTCAAAAGTTGAATTCAGGTAAAGTTGGCCTCACAGTATGGTGGTTTCTCCACTTATGCATTCCCCAGGGGCAGGGCACTATTAGTACTAAACAAAAGTCTGGTCAGAAAACATTGAACCTCAGGGTGACTTTAAGAAAGAAAATGTCCTGCTCTTGTCCCAAAATAAAACTCCTACCTGGTCAGGTGGTGCATAGTCACCAAGGGCATCCCTGCTCTGCTACCAAAGGCTAACTCTTTATCTTGGTGGTATGTATGGATAGGGTGTTTGGTGGTCTTAACTTATTCTTCTGAGCATCAGCAAGGGCGTTCAGAGAGTTCTCTTACATGGGCAGGGAGCTCTGAAGAGGGAGCACCAAGGAGCCTCTGGACAGACAGACATGGTCTCAGATGCTGCTAGGGCTTTGGACTTGGCTGAAACACTCCAGGCTGGGCACCGCCCGGTTTTACCTGTTTAAATGAGGGACTGCAAGACTAGACAGCATAGCTCTTTTCAGTTTATTACATGAATGAGTTACACTAGTCCAAGTTAAATAGCAGACACCAAATGGTTACATTATACAAGCTGTGAGGTTTTTAAACTTGTGACAAAGGACAGAAGGGAATTTTCCTACTCATTGCAAGGAAATCCTCACTTAAGCTTCAGTGAGCCGCAAGCACTAAAAACCCATGAACCTTCTGCTGGTCGTCCTTAGCCAGTCCAATTTCGATTGGAACTGGCATATGTTCTGGCGCTGGTCACCCTGCAGCTGAATTACTTCTCCATATTCTGGATGCTCAATTACAGTACTATTGCAGGCAAATTTCTTCTTGACTGTCTTCACCAGTTTCTTTTGATCGGAATCACCGGCGATCCCCTGGACAGTAGTGAGGGTCTTCCTGCCGCTTCTCTTTTGAATTCTTGTATGGATATAATCCTCAATCCAAGCAGGAAGCGGGTCCTCACCCTTACTTGCATCAGCAAAGAGATCGAAAGAGTGGAGGTTCTGGATAGCAGACATACAATAGGATTCCTTTTCCTTGATGGAAATGGCCTGCTGAAGCGGTAGCGCGAGAAGGAGGGTGAGGGTGGGGTGGGGAGGGATGAAGAGTCAGGAACCAGGGAGCTGGAAGGAGAGGCTGCTGAGTCCTCGTCCGTAGCTCAGTGACTGGGGCGAGCCTGGGTTTCCTGACAATATGTTTGTTCTTGTGCTGGTGAACATTTTTTTTTTTTAAATCAATGTGCCTGCTGCATACTGAGAAAAATGATAAAGGAATACGTATCCTAAACATTTTCCCCCCAGTGGGAGTGAGTAGCACAGAATAAATAAGCATGGATGGGTTGTAATTAAGTTATCTTTCCCACTAAACACATCTTTATTCCAAACTTCCCTGTTTCTGTTTAGGGTATTGTACTTTACCACCTTAGTGATGTCTGTAACTCCTTACTTTCCCTCCTGGCTCATATCCAATTAGTTGACAAATATTTTCCTTTTTATTGTCACAACCATCCATCCATCTCTCGGTTCATAAAGCCATTCTCCAGCACCTTTCAGTCTGATACTCATCACTCAGACTATAATCTCTAATTGGTCACCTCCCTTCTTCAAGTCTTTCCCCTCTTCAATTCTACAAAGTAGATTTTTCCAAATGGCAAAGTGCCAAATGATTTTCAAAAATAATAGTTTCAAGTACAACACTTTCCCACATAAGAAACTTTAGTAGCCCCCTCTTGATTCTAGGATCCAATATTTTTTCATTCTAATATGATGCCTCTTTAATATCTATTTTTGATAAATGTTAAAAAGTTTATAATTATGAATACATTAATACATGCATATGTGTGTATACATGCATATATGCGTATATATGCATATATAACAATAATTGTATATTTACTTATAAATCATGTTTATATATATGTACATATATATATATATATGCACATGCACATGGTTTGTTAAGTAAATATACAAATATTGGTATGCATTCTCAAAATTATGTTGGTATGGTTATATAAACCAAAATGTTTGGAGAACTATTGGGCCAGAGTGTTAGACTAAATCTAATAAGGTGGAATTAAATAGTGATAAAGGTAATAGACAAGGATAAAAAAAAACAACTTGACACTTGTGGGATAGGGAAGTCATAGCTTTAGTTTTGTTTTTTGTTTTGGTGTTATTTTTTTTCTGAAAAGGATCTAAGATTTTTAGTGTACCACAAATTAAATATGAGTCAGCTGTGTTATCTGGCAACCAAAAAATATACTATAATTTTGGGCTGTATTAATAGAGATGTTGCTTCCAGGCAGATGGGCGCACTAGACCATTCTGTTCTGGGTCCTGGTCAAAACACATTTGTAGGATATAGTTTAGTTCTTTAAAATGTAGGAATGACAGTGATGAGCTGGAAAATAGACAGAAGAGGGAACTGGGATAAAATGTTTGACCTGGACAAGAGAAGACTGGGTGGTGACAGGCATGGGGGAGGGGACAGTAATTGAAGGTCTGTCCTGTGGAAGAATTTAGAGTCATTCAGTTTAGCTCCAGAGGTTAGAACACTGCAAGGGGGCAACCTACAGTCTTGAGGCCACAGGTGGCCTTCTATGACCTTGGGTGGGGCCTTTTGACTGAGTCTAAATTTTACAGAACAAATCCTTTCAGTGAAGGGTTTTGTTCTTCGAAGTTTGGGTTCAGTCAAAGAGCCATACTTGAGAACTTAGAGGGCTACATGTCTGCTGGTCTTGAACAACACCTATCGGGTGGAAATTGTGAAAAGGCAAAGTTAAGAATATTTTTTTGTGTGTGAGCCTTCACACAGAAACATCATGGACTGCCTTAGGAGGCAGTAGAATCTGTCATTTCAGGTCTTTAAGAAGATTGTGGATGACCACTTGTTGGGGTGCACTTTAAGCATGTTCCATTTGGCTACAAGCTGGCTACAAAGATCTTTTCCAATTCTGAAATTCTGTGATTTTGAGTAAGATTTTATGTTTGCATTGTGGCACTGTATTTTGGGTTATTTGGTTACAATTTTGACTGTGCCACTCCAGGCACCTTGGGTAATATTCTGTGCTGTGCTATTTTTTCTTCTGGTGGTAGAAGTTTTATTAATTAGTTTCTGTTTCTTTAGGTGAACAGTGTTTTTCAGAAATGATTGATTCCAGGATTTAGATGAGCCTAGAAATTGAGATTGAAGGAGAGCTTTATAAGAAGAAACAATGCTATCAATATAGGTTCAGGAGGTTTGATAGTTGTATAGTGTTATTACATTCAGTCCAGTTTGCAGATGTCAGAATTCTATAATCTGTTGAATGACCTTCACTCACAGTAAATAAAAAAGTGGATGACAGTCACTTTTAATTACTGTAGTACCAATTCTAGTTAACTCAGTGTAGGTTATCTCAGTGTTCATATCTAACACAGGGCAATAGCAATCAACAAAGTAATTGATGCAGGATTTCAGTTGTGAGAATCAGGGACCCCCATTTTCTCTGGTCTCCCCTTTATCCATTTACACTGTCTTAATTGATCTGAATTATTCTCGACTTTTGCCTAGAATAATTAGAAAATATCAGTTGAAGGGTCATAGGCAGGAGATTCTATTGTACTGTTCATATTATATGAGGATTGCTTAAATTATGAGGTCTTTTAAGGCTGACAAAGTACTTTACATAACTTACCTCATTTCATTCTCATAACAATCTTGTGAAGTGTTATCTTTATTTTAGCAAATAAGGAAACTGATGCAAAGAGAGATTGAGTTTCCAAGGGCCACACAGTATGTGCAGAGGTATTATTTGAACCCCAATCTTCCTAACCCCAAAGCTAACACTAATAAATGAGGTATACAAGACAATCCATTGGTGTATGTGTGTGTGTGTGTGTGTGTGTGTGTGTGTGCAGAAAATATTAGAACTAAGGAGGACAACACAAATGTTACACGTGTAGCAGCCACCACCTCTGTCTGCTGCTTTTCTTACTGTCTGGAGATGGCTAAGCTGGACAGCCAGCTGTGTGTTGCTTCCCTGAATGGCAAATAGCTATTCTGTCCACATCTACTTCCTGGATGTGTGTCCTTCATTTCCACCCTTCTTCCTACTATAGCATCTCTAGAAATGGGCACCTTGTACATTTTTCAAGTTTCCTGACATTGGCAAAACCATTTGAAACTATTGCTAAATAAGGTAAGATTGCTTGAGAAACAGGTCAATTCACTTTATCAATCCTTTTCTATACTTTTTGCTTATTTTTTAATATCTATATTTCATATATATATGTATATATATAATATCTAATATTAGTATAGAAGTATATGTCTATAATTTATAAATATATATAGGGCTGTATGGTCAAACTATTTTAATAAGACTGTGCAATTTAAAAAAAAGTTTAAGGTGTGGCCAGGTAGCATAGCGAGTAAGAGCACCGGCTCTAGTGTTGAGAAGACCTGGAGATCGAATCCCGGGCTCAGACACTTAGCACCCACCCAGAAACACCTGGCCATGTAACCTTGAGCAAGTTACTTAACCCCAATTGCTTTAAAAAAAAAGTTAAGATACTACTGTGATATACTGTGATGCCTCTCCCAAACCTTTAAGCATAACTTAACAAATGGGCCCTGTTACATGGCAATTTAGGAGGAAAGGGAAACATTCAACAGATGGCATTATAAGTGGTTTTTCTTATAACAACATTAAAAATGGGTAAAGATTCAGAGTTTATTCCCTCTTCAAAGATCAGAAGGTTAGAAAATAAGATGTTAAAGAAAAAAACAAAGGAAGTGGATTTTTCACAGGAGGGAAAAAGACTTAAAGGAAAATAAAATAATGATCTAAGTATAGGAAAGGTCTTTACATGAGGGGGGAAAAGATAGTGAGCTCTGTTTTATTCTTGACCCACAAGAAGATAAAGGTTTTGGGTACTGCATGACAGACCACTTCTAGATATATATTGACCTGAGAATGCAGACTGTTTAATTAAAGAAGATTTGGAGAAATTTTATCACGTGTCCTTGGTACTTTATCCTTGTCATTTATTTATTTGTTTGTTTATTTATTCATTCATCTATCCATTTATTTGTTCATTCTTTCAACAAATATGTCAAATATTGAACACTGTATAGATCACTGTAAGTGCTGAAGAAGATTCCAAGTGTGGATTAGATACCAAGCCACCCCAATAATAGCCAAAGGGCTAAAGTGTCTTATTGGCAAAGGGCAGAGGAATGGACATGTGAAGATCACTCTCATACCTCTAATAATATGAGCTGCACTGATACTTAGTTCTGAGGTGGTTTCAAAAGAAGGGTATTCTTCTCTCTTATCTTTGGAAAGCTCAAAGAATGCTATTTTCTGCCGTCTGAATTTCTGTCTCATGTTGCCACCAAGTTGAAGGATAGGGCTTCCATGTCAGCCCAAGCTTTGGGAATGAGCTCATTCTTCAGGAAGGGATGGCAGGTCATAATACAGATATTGTTCTTTAGACCATATCAAATGAGGCCTTATTCCACCCTGGGGACCTTGACTTTTTAAGAGGTAGCATTGTCATGGTGTTGATTCTTTACTACTAAAAGTTTTTTTTCTTTTTTCCTTTATTCAGCAACTTTCAATAGGAGTCTTTTCTTAGAATGCCTGCTTCATTCCAGGGTGATAAACAGCACATCTCATCACCCTGACTATCCAGACAGGTTGCTTTTGTGATCACAAGGGCAGACGTTATGGAATTCTGGGGAATCCTCCTAGTTTGTGAGGAGGGGCACTGGTCCAGGAAGTCTGAAATTCCTATACACTCTAATCTATTGATTTCCTTGATCAAAAAATGCTACTTTTTCCTTTTCCCCATGTCATGTTCTTAAGTAAAACACAAAAATAAATATAATTGTAGACTCACAGAAGCAGTCCTGGGTGTGAGGCTCTTTGAGCCATTATTGGCTGCCTGCCTTGGATATTGCTGCCCTGAGGGTTTTAGTTCAAATAGTTGTGATTCCTTAGAAGAGCAGATTGAGCCAGCAGAGCCTGGCAACAGGGAACAGGTGTGGGAGAAACAGTCTGCTGCCGGTGAGTGCCATAGCAAAGCATTTATTGCCACTTGGAGAATTGCTGTTTTCAAGAACATAGAGCCCAGATCCCCTCTCACCCTGCCCATTTTTTTGTTGCTGTCTTTATGCTGTGATCTGTGTGGCAGAGCAAAAGGAGAAGTCTGCATTTGTGGATTGTTGCACAGTTGGCCTCCCGGATGCAGGCGGTGCTCCACAGAGAAAATAAGAGGCATCTTCTCCTGCCCAGAGGGCTTAGGATGAAATGTTCATTGCAGATGTTGTGACAGACTATTCAGACAGAATTTGGATTGTAAGTCCATTTATGCCCTATCCTAGGATGATACATTTCAAGAGGCTATTAAAAAAAAGTGTTGATGATCCAAATTTGGGTGATGCAGATATTTAAGAAAATTGAATATACAGACATAAATTTCTTAGTTACCAGTGTCCAAATGGGAGCAGATGAAATCATAATGGAGCGGACAGTGTCTGAAGAAATCTATGGGTAGGAATTGGGCATGTTCATCCAATTTTCATTCACTTCAGTATTGTTGAATGTTTGATGTTCTTTGAAGTTACAAGATTATCAGGTCCAAACCTTCTTCAGATCTGGCATTTTCTTTGATCCCAATAAAGAAGAAGGGGCTCATTGGAAACCTTCATCCACTACCTTAATTTAGCATTGAAGTTAAAGGCCTGGGGAACATCAGAAATTACATAGTGTCCTGATAGCAACCCCAAGCGAGGAATTTTTTGAAAATGAAGAAAAAGGAAACCTGCACACAGATCCTCCCCATCCTCACATAAATTTTTCTGAGGAGGTCTAACTGTGGTGCTCATCTTCCTTGTTTCTGTCAGTGACACTGGAGGAAATAGAAATATTAATGTCATTTAAGGAAAAGTTGTCAATCTTAGCTAACATGCCCTTTTCTTGGGAGTGGTAGATTGTAGAATATAAGGTGAATATTTAGATCTATAAAACTTTATTGTTACTTAAGAAAGTACTATAGTCAATAGTTTTGCCCATATCTTAACCCGAAATGCCTTAAATACCCACATGTTATTTCTTCTAGAAAACATGCAGACAATTCAGGGAGTCATAATCCTTGCTTAGAAGAAATCCAAAAGAATTCCAAACTTATGAAATTCTTGAATCAATTCACAAGCTCACTCTAAGGAGAGGTGCCTTGTGAGCTCACTGAATTTGGAGGCAGTCTATGCTATTGTGTGTGGTATCCCTTTTTCAGGATTCTATGTCTTATGTGACAAGCTTGTCACCTTAGGGTATATCATATTTCTAAGATGCATCTTTTCATAGCACCATCTCAAAAATGATACCCAGTAGGTACAAGCAAGAATGTACCCTTTTGTTAGCCAGCATCCTCTACGTTAAAGTTTTGCATAGATGATAGAAAGAAGAATGTTGAACTGAGATATTAGAAAATGGATATTTATATTGCCATAGATTTGAAATCAGCTTCCTAGTCTAAATTCAGTACAACCTTTGAACATCTAGCACCGTAATAAGTCATCTCTCTAGAAAATAGTATAGAAAATGGCATGCTAGACACTGCTCACCTTATGGGACTTACTTTGTTACCCCCCAAACAAAAAGAGGTTGGAGTTGGGTTTATATATAAGGTAGCACCTGACCAAAAGCTCCTGCTACATCTAGGAAGTGATCTTGGTTGGGGAGGAGGAGAAACAGAGGTTCTTTATCAAATTTACTGATGATACAATAATGAAAGGGTAGCTAATCTAATGGATGGAAGAGTCTGGATTTGGCAAAAAAAAAAAAGATCTTGGCAAGGAATCTTATTTTTATGTTAAAAATCAACTTCACAAGTAAAAGACATGGGATGCACAATTAAATAGAAGTTTATCTTAAAGATATTGGGGTTTTAGTGGATTTCAAGTTCAGTACAATAACAATAATAATAAGAATGATAATAGCTAATTTTATAGGTTTGTAGAATACTTATTATAATATTACTTCATTTGATTCTCCCAGCAGCCCTGTGATCTAGGTGCTTTTATTATCCATATTTTATGGGAACCATAGCTGAGAAGGTAATTGGCCAGGTTCACACAACTAGTAAGCATCAGAGAGAGAATTTTCTGATTCTAAGTCTATACCATCTAGCTGCCTATGGTAAAGAGATAAATAAACAAAGATACGCAGTCCTAAGGTGTATTAAGAGAAGAATAGATGGAGATTAAGGTGGGAGACAGTTTCACTGCATTGAACTTTGGTCATTTCACATTAGGAGTGTTGTCATCAGTTCTGATCATTTTAAGAAGGTAATAAATTATTGTAGATTATCTTGGAGTAAGAATTGTGATCAACCTTGAGATCATGCTATTTGAAGATAAAAGGCTATATTTAGCCTACAGAAGCAAAGATATAAAAGGGAAATGAAAGCATCCTTTATTATTTGTAGGGCTTTTATATGGAAGAGCTATTTGAATGGTTCTGCTTGGCCACTAATGACAGGACTTGAAGAAGTGGATGGATAATGTATAGACAGATTTCAGCTTAATGCAAAGAAAATTTTAACTGGAAAAAATCCACAAATAGAATAGACTAGCATAAAGTTTAGCCATTTGTCTCTCACTAGAGCATGACTTTGAAGTTAAAGGGAAGTGGCTTCCAACCCTGTTTCTACTACATATTCTCTGTATGACTTTAAATATCCCATGTCTCCTCTTTGGGCCACAATGTCCTCATCTATAAAATGAGAAGGTTTGAATAGATGACCTCTGATATCCCTTCCAAGTTTGAAACCATGACTAATTTTTTAACTGAAGATTGGATAACCCTTTGTTGGAAATATTTCAGAGAGTATTGTTAGTCAGGGTGAGGATGGACTATAGGTCCTCATAGGCTTCTCCCTACTTTGAGATTCTGAAACTGTTGAATTTTGGGATTTCATATGTTTCATTTAAGAGGGCAGGGAAGTACACAATGCTATTGTATAAACAATACAATACAGTGCTATACAATACAATGGAAATATTTTCATCTTGAATGATTAAAATGATATTTAGTTTTCTTAAAGAAGTAAATTATTTGCCATGCAGAAAATTCACCTAACCAGAGAAGCTCATTTTATATAGTCAAATTTTTATTCTTAATGGCTATCACCATGCTGAATTTTCTAAAGAAATGTATGAATGACAGTCTTTAACATCAAGGATCCTACTGTACCCAATTATCTAAGTAACCATAGATATCAACTAACAATTATTAAGTCAAGTGTAATCATTTCTACCAAATGGATAGGTAGAGTTTTCCTCCTCCAGGAGATTGTAATTAAAAAATTTCAAATGGGATGGACCAACAGAGCAGGAAACACAGGAAACCATCTCCACACATGTGCATTATGTATGTATGTATGTATCTTGCCATTGAAATTGAGCTAGCATACAAATAAATAGAAGACAATAAACAAGGGTGACATTCACACTTGCCAATTCTAATATTGTGTTTGCTTAGTTTAAAGGCAGAAAAAAGGAGATGTGCTGAAATTCCACAAGTGTAGGGAGGAAAATTCCCAGTTTTAGAAAAAAAAATAATGAAAATGCTGGCTCTATAGATGAAACTTTACTGTTCAGTGTAGTTTCCCAGCCATCCCTGTCCACATGGTGGCAGAAGCTCTCAGGGCCTCCGTCACTTTCTATTTATTGAAATGTGCTTTGAGGACCTGTTTGCACTGTGCACTAATCTACTTTCCTGTTTTATAGGTCTTACCAATTTAATTTACTGCTTTCCAGCCCTCCTATAAAGTGACAGGCAGTTATAAAAGAAAATAAACAATAACAACAACAACCCAATTTTCTTCCTCTCCACTTATTCCTCTTGTGCATTTATTTTTTCTCTATGACCAGCCTTTCCTATATGATCTCTCCCTCCCCCACATGATAAGAATTTGCTCAACCAAGAAAAGCTAAGTTACCTTCAGTTTCTTTCTTGGTTTTATGCTATTTTGTTGTTGTTGTTGTTGTCAATTTTATAACTATCTTCAGAAATCCTATTTTGGAGAATATTACCTTTGTCCTTACGAAGGCTGTAAAAATATGATGTTTCTGGTATGAGTAAATTTCACTCATTTAGCATTTCCTAGCAGGGAATCACTCTATATCAGCATTTGTATGCTAATCAGAGAGAATATTATCTAATAAATTATCTTTCACAGTAGAACTATTAGAAAAAATTATAAGGTATTTTTGATTGCTAACTGTGTTAGGAATTAGGTTTACTCATTGAAGTAAGGATTGTTGGTGGTAGTTGGGGTTATTATAAGGGGGACATTTTGTAACAAATTTGAAGGAAGGAGAACGCACATTTAAAGTTGTGAAACATTTCTCCTCATTACATTTTGCTTTAGCCTCAAGGAAAAAAATGTGACGTACCCAGAGGGATAAGATTTTTGACAAGGTTGCCAGTATGTGTATCAGTATGCATTGGCAGAAAAGAAAAGACTAGCTAAATATGCTGGCTGGCTTTAATTGACAAAACCTACACATTGTTGGAGGAGTAGAAAGATAACATTCATGTCAGATCTGAATTTGGGTTTTAGCTCAGATGCATAGAAAAATAAACCTCTTAAGCTTAACCTCTCTCAGCCTCAATATTTTCATTTCTAAAATGAAATTTTCATACTAGATGACCATTAAAGTGCTTTTTAACTTTAAATCTGAGATCCAATGATCCAGTAAATGATCCTAGGAATGTTTAACTTCTCCCTATTTGGAAGAACATCCTTCAGACTAAATCACCGAATATCAAGGTTCCAATCCATGGGAGACTTAATCCACTCAGCTTTGAAACTCCTGCCTTGGGGCTGAGATATTTTGATTGATTAATGATTGACAAACTTTCCTCATACACTATAGTTGACCAATCCCAAGTCATGCTTCCCATCCCATTCAATGACTTTTCCATCTCAGCTCTCTTTTTTTCCCCTGCTAGGCCACTACTTGTCTCTTTACCTGTCTTTTCTTGCCCTCTCATCTCCTACTATTGGCACAATGATAAAATTTACTCTATTATTGATTCTAAAAAAAGAGTATATCAGTTGACTGCCCAAGTTAAATTACTAAACAAAGTTAAGGGATTGCCTTCAGGTTAACAAAATCCTATTTTTTTCCTTTCCTAATTCATTATCAACTTTTTAGTTTTCCTGGCCAAAGTTGTTTTCCTCGGCTACCACGATATATTGTGTTCCCTTATTAGAATGCAAACTCTCTGAGGGCAGAGACTTTCTCACTCTTATATTTCTATCCCGAGCATTTAGCATAGTGCCTGGTGCAGAATAAGAACCAATATATCTTTTGTGTTTTCATTCATTAATTTATTCTGAAACTATTCAGTGTTCTACATGTAAGAGAAAAAGTCTTAACTTATCCAGTACAATTCTGTGATTGAAAATATTGGCACTAAATAATTGCATTAAGAAATGAGTTGTTGATCCGGCCTCAGACACTTAACACACACACACACACACACACACACACACACACACACCCCTAGCCGTGTGCCTTGGGTAAGTCACTTAACCCCAATTGTCCTCCCAAAAAAAGGCAAAAAAAATGCATTGTTGATCTGATATGGTAGTGTATCCTAAATGCTTTTGAGACATGGAAACTCTCAAATGTTCATTTTGGTTATCCTTGTATTGGTATCACACTCTATGCAATAAATGAATTCTTGAAAAGTTGTATGCAAATCCAATTTTAGGAAGTCAAATATTTTCACTGTTAGACCAGTATGCTAAACCCTAGCAGGAAAGGCTTTTTTGCAATGAGGAATCCTTTGAAAAATTAATAATTGTAGCTTAATAAACTTTTTTGGTAAACTTAAATTGTCCTTGAAAAGATGCAGTCAAACTATTTTTAAAATAATTTGCATATTTTCTTCTTGAAAGAATAAACTGATTACATCAATAGAAATAGAGAGTACTTGGTCATCTTTTAACTTTTAAAATTTTTTCACAAATTTGAAAATAATATTTGAATCTTCTGAACTTTAGGATCATTTTCACTTGATAACAATTCATTTTTTCTAGTTCTTTTTTAGCTTTCTAGTTTTCATATATTTTTGGAAATGGAGATCTCAAAATTAATTTTGTAAATTTGACCTTAGACAAACTTCAAAGAAATATATATATATATATATGTATATATATATATACACATATACATACATATGTATATATGGAAGCTCCAACATAATGTACATGTATAAATTTATGCATCTTGTTCTATTAAGCTTTCTGACTTGCTCTTTTATTTTTCTTAGTTATTTACTGAATTGTTGTGTTAAAATAATACAAAATCCAGTGTCCTGAGTTCTTGACATTAAAAACCACCTAAAAACCCCATGACATTTCTCCAATACCCTTTTTTAAAAGTTTAATCTTTTTTTTTTTGTTTTGCTTTTTGGAAGGCAATTGGGGTTAAGTGACTTGCCCAAAGTCACATGGCTAGTAAGCGTCTGAGACTGGATTTGGACTTAGGTACTCCTGATTCCAGGGCCAGTGCTCTATTCACTGCACCACCTAGCCACCCCCCAACTATAATCATTTTTAAGTAACCATAAAAATTAGTACAGATCCAGTGCTTACTAAAGCAGATCAGAACTATCTGAAATCAGGCAATAGACAAGTAAAAATCTAACCAAGGTCTCATAAAGCCAGAGTATTAGTACTATGAGAGACAGATGTTCACTGTAATCAGTTGCCTTTTCACAGTTAGCAGTCTTAGGTGTGGGGAAGGCTGGGGAAATTTTACAGACTAGTAAAAAAAAAGTATGTTGGATAATAAGTTGCTATCCAACTGTATAGCCTGTATTTAAGACTCAGTCTAATAGTGCACCAAGCCTATGAACCTAATATAATTTTAATAAATTGCACTTCTAAAGCAAATTTCCCTAAGGAGGGAAAAGTGCTCAGTAGGCATTATTCATCAGAACCTACTGTAGTGTTATTTGTTATAATGGCAATCTTATTCTAGTTCTAACTTGCAAATTTGGTACCCTTACCCAAACATAAATTTGTTATTAAACGTAAGTTGAGAAGTAGAAAGATTCATAGCATTTATTAACTAATCTCATATCTTGAGATTTTGTATTGGGTCCAAAATTTGAAAGAGACAGGAGAGAGAGAGAAAGAGAGAGAGAGAGAGAGAGAGAGAGAGAGAGAGAGAGAGAGTGTGTGTGTGTGTGTGTGTGTGTGTGTGTGTGTGTGTGTCAGTATTGGTGTCTCTTAATGGCTCTTTATCAATCTATATGCTTTTTTGGAAAAGAAAATCAACCTAGTTATCCCCTTTAGGGATAAAAAATACTAATTTTTCATGTACTCAAATATTATAAATTCTTTTAGGAAAAAAAGGTATGGAATTGCCTGTCAATTCTGTTGACAAGGTTTTAACAGTAGTGCTTTCAACCCAAGAATGGCAGAAATTATACATTTTTCAAAAGTCAACAGTTTAACTATAAATCATTAATGCTTTGGCAAGAGAGAAAATAAATAAACAGTATTACCCCTGAAGTTAATGCTTAATATATCAGTATAACACTTGCAAATATTTATATTACCAATTCTATTTCATATTCCTTTGCTATTGATTTAGAAATAATAATTGCTAGCATTTATATAGCACCTGCTATGTGACAGGCATTACTAAATGCTTTCCATATATTTCATGTGATGCTCACAGCAACTTTGGAAGTATGTGCTATTAGTATCCTCATTTTGTGTTTGAGGCAGCTGAGGCAAATAGAAGTTAAGTAAGAGTTTGAGTTCTGATAAATCTGGTCTTTCTGACTCTAGAGACCCTAGACCCAACATTCTATTTGCTGCACCTACTTCATTTATTGTTTTCTTATTTAAAATCAAACCATAACCTTAGAGTTCAGCATAGGGTTAAAAGTTGTGGTCAGATAAGAGAATCATAGGATATGTGACAGTAGAGATCATTCAATCCGGATCTCTCATGATATAGAGGAAGGAGTTAGGGCCCAAAGGGATAAAGTAGCAGAATGCTAATATGGAATGATTCTGAAGTCAGAAGATACGAGTTCAAATCCCATCTGTCACTATGTCTGTGACCCTGAGCAAATCTTTTAATCTCCTTTGACTTCAATTTCTTCATTTGAAAAGCTGAGAGAAATAGATTCAGTGTCTTGTGAGCCCCCTTCTAGGCCTATGATCTTATGAAACATTGATCCCATGAAGTGACTTGTCAAAATAACACAATCAGTGACCAAGTCAAGGCTAGAAGCTGTCTTAGCTTCAATTTTTTATTTCTGTAAAGAGGATGTCAGAGTTGTTTTCTTGTAATTCCTAGGTGTGTCTTGGTAGGTAGTCTTCCAGATGTTCTATGAATTCTTTAGATATTTTAAGTAGATTTTTTTCTGTATCTTCTTATTGAGTTTGACCACTGCTAATTCTTAATCAAATTATAGAAAATATCAGAATTGGGTATGAATGAGCATAGCAATGTGTTGCAGAGGGAAACAGAAGTCAGAGCTGTGTTAGAAGTCTGGCCATTTCATTAATCTCTTGTATGATTTTGGTCAAATTATTTTGATTGCAATGTCTGTGTTTTAAAGGAGCTTGGACAAGATGTCTAACCATGTGGTTGCTCAGCTGTTTCAGTCCTATCTGGGGTCTTCGTGACCCCTTTTGGGGTTTTCTTCACAAAGATATTGAAGTGGTTTGCCATTTTCTTCTCTAGCTAATTTTACAGATGATGTGAACAGCATTGTGACTTGACCAGGGTCATAAAACTAATAAATATCTGAGGCAAGCTTTTAACTTAGGAAGATGAGTCTTTCTGACTCCAGGCCTAGTTCTCTATTCATTGTGCCACCTAGCTACCCTGAACTCTACTTAGACTAATTAGCATTTATGTTGCTTTAAAGTTTGCAAAGATCTTTAGACATACTGCCTAATTCAACCTTCACAATAGGCCTATGAGTTGAATACTGAAAGTTTTGTTATCCTAGATTTTCAGAGGAGGAAACTGAGGTTCAGAGAGATTAGTACATATTATAGGTTAGATTCGAATTGATATTTTCAGTCCTCAAGTTTAGCACTTTTCTTCCATATCACTTTATAAGTTATAACTTCTTTTTTTTTTGTTTGCCTTTTGGAGGGCAATTGGGGTTAAGTAACTTGACCAAGGTTACACGGCTAATTTTTTTTGTGTGGGTGTTTAGTGTCTGAAGCTGGAGCTGAACTTGGGTCCTCCTGACTCCAGGGCTGGTGCTTTACTCACTGCGCAACCTAGCTGTCCCTATAAGTTAACTTTCCTGCACCAAAATTCAACCACTTTTTGGATTACACTGGGCTTCATAGAAACCTTTCTCAGAGAAGACAGAAAATTTGTATAATGCTGTTCTGGCACCTTTCCCAAGGAGGTACTATACTTTGTGCCTACTGGGCCATATTATTTCATGCCCAATTACTAGTCATGTAGTCACATCCAAGCTGCTTTAAATGAAAAATTAATCCAATTAATTGAAGCTTTTAAAACAAAGTAATTTGCTGCTCTCTCCTTTGCTGGAATGATCTTATTAGCATAAATTAGCCTTTGCTTTGACTTTTTTCAGCTTGAGCCTCACAGACATATGTAAGTTGTCCTATTCTTATAATAGGAAGCCTGGAAGGGACCCAGAGCGGTCATTTAAAGCATTCTCCTCTGCCCCCACACCCCAACTCCACATAAATGCATCTAAACCGTTTTAGAAGAGAATTCTCCAAAGACTGTCTGAGAAATTTGTGAGAATAATGGCCTTTGAAAGTCATTTTAAGTCAGGGCAGTTATGTTCCAAAAGTTTTGTGACCACAGAAGTCATATGAGCCATGAAAATGCACTATGGGGCTTGGTAGGGGCTAGAAAATATTCCCAGAGCTTCTCTTTCCCATCCCAAACTAGTGCCAACCGCATGGAGTCTAGAAGAACACCAAACTTTAGGAAAGAAATAGTTGTAAAAGTGAACACCAAGAGCCTTCATTTGAGAGGAGACAAGAGACTTAGAAACCCCACTGAAGAAGTCTTTATAGGCAACCACTTGCAGCTCTTCAATGCATTTTTAAAATTTTTGAGCTACACAGAATATAAAGACCCAATGCCAGGAAAATATCCCAAGGTATTAGACCACAGTGTTAAGAGAAAAGTACTGAGGGCCTTCTTCACATTATCCACCTGCTCACACACCATTATTTTCCTTCGAGACTTTTACCAAGTATATACCAGAATGGACTTGAACCAGCTCAGCTGATGAATTTTGAGTGTGATCATTTCTGAAAATCAGGATTTGCTTTATTGCTTTGCAGATTGCTTAGACTTAAGAAAGTGATGGAGAAAATGTTAATAATGTAAATGAAACATACAACTGTGTAGTGCATACATTTTATTTTCCCCAGAAAGCCAGTTGTGAAACATTTACCAACATACTCACCAGGGGTGAATTTTACTCAAAGACATGCTTAAGGTTTCATAAAAATAATGTGGAGATATTTTATGTCTGTGCAGAATGTTCCTGGTAACTTCCCATGGCGAACTGAGACTGTCCTAATTAACACAGAATCGAATGATATAAGTAACATGACAGATACTTTTGAAGGAAGTAAAGGCACTTTGGTAGTTTGAGCTGTCATTCCGGTGGCACAGACAGAAACAAAGCCTTTCCCTATTTGGCAAAAGATGTTGAGGTTGAGTGAACAAAGTGAATATCCAGTTCTGTTCTTTGTATACACAAGGGTTAATTAACACTGCACTGGCCCATACTGTTCTAATAGAAAAAAAAAATTAGTGAGTAGACACTTGGAGTCATAAATTGTTATTCCTGGAAGAGACCTTAGAGATCATCTCATTCAAATTTCTTTTCTTGTAAATAATAAAAACAAAAAAAAATTACTCTGACACTCAGAATGAAGTAAAATGACTTGTCCAAAATCCCATAGCTAGTATTAGTCAATTCAGTTGTGTCCAGCTTTTCTTGACCCCATTTGAGATTTTCTTGGCAGAGATACACAGAATTGAGTCTAGACCACAGCCCTATTGATTAACAGTCAAGTACTCTTTTTTGCTAGCCCACAGTATTTGTCATTTGATCTCTGGTCTGTTTGATCATTTCCCCTTTTCCACTAAAATATTTTCCTTTTCCAAGGCCTCAATTATATGAACTTGAAACTAGAAATTCACCTTCCAGCTCTGCCACTTACTAGTTATGTGACTGTGGACAATCATAAATGCTTTAGATTCCCTAGAATGCTGGATAACTTCAGTGCCACATTTAAACCCAGTAAGCTTTGCAAACCTACCATCTCTCATGTGTGTATGACTTGCTAATTTTAATAAAGATCCCATACATTGAATTTTATGGAACTGCCACAAAATTTCTTAGTCTTAAACATAAGAAAAAAAAGAAAAATAGGAAGAAGATCTAAGAAATTGTTAGTGGTTTGTATTTCTGCTGAATCCCATGCTTAGAACCCTTATGCCATCCAAAGGCCTGCAAAGTACTGACATTATTACTTATTCTTTTGTATACTCATTCAATTGTGGGCTGTTAGGAGGAAGTCCCAAGCATTTTTGTCACTTATATCTTGGATTTCTGGCTCCATAACCAGGCAGAAATCTTTCCTGGTAGGAAGTAGCAGTGCTTTAAATCATATGGGATTTTGCACTGAATCCCAGGCCCTTTAGGGTAGAATGTATTTGACTGCTCACTCATTTATGATATTTTCAGTAATCCTGGAAATTTCAAGTGACCATTATCACAATTCCAGATAACTAACTACAACCCCCTGCCACACTGAAGTGATTGTTTTAAAATTACACTGAAAATAGGCATGTTGGTAGTTACTTCAAGAGTTAGCTAATCTAGTCTATTAACTCCAGCTTAGACTGAATCTAATCAATTTGTCTTTTAAATTTTATGTCTTAATAATCAAATCACTTTCCTTTTTCTTCTTCACAATAGCCAGTGAAAGACTTTTGATCTTTGTTTATAAATGTTATTACCTAGACCATAGTATTATTAATAGATAATTTAGTTGTTCTAGTTCCAAGATTTTCTATTTAAAAAAAATAAATGATTTTGTATGATTTTTTAAACCACAAATCCCCTACTCTAATGAACTTTTATAAATTATACAATGCATTTTCTTAAGATACATTAGTAATTCTGATTGGGTTGATCTGAGGCTATGTGGTATAGCAGAAACAGCCCTGTACTCGGAGACACTGCTTCAGATTTCACCTATGGTATTTATTTTATAAGCATGGACAATTTACTAACATGTCTGGCCTTGAGCTTCCTCATTTGGAAATTGAAGATAATAACATTCATAGTATTTACTTCTCAAGGTTGTTATGATACTCAAATATAAAAAAAAGTATGTAAAAGCACCGTCATAGCACCAAATAAATGTTATTATTAATGTTATTACTACTATTATATATTTAATGAGAGGCAGTGTGGTATAATAGACAGACAACCTAAAGTCTTCAATTTCCCATAAACTGTGTGAAAATTGTTGTCACTTAATCTCATAATATCCCAAGCAACTCTCTTAAGACTGTGAATTAGGGGTGTCTAGATGGCACAGTAAATAGAGCACCGGCCCTGAAGTCAGGAGGAACTGAGTTTAAATTCAGCCTCAGACACTTACACACACACACACACACACACACACACACACACACACACACACACACAACTAGCCATGTGACCTTGGGCAAGTCACTTAACCCCAATTGCTCTGCCTTTCCTCCTTCCAAAAAATAAAAGTAAAGCAAAACAAAAAAAAAAAATCATTGTGAATTACACTAGCCAATCTGCATTAACAGAGGGACTATTCTCACCCTGGGAGTTATCCACATGGATGAAATCACAAGTCTAGATCAAATATGAAACATCTGTATACATGTAAATCAAGTCAAAGCAGCAAGCGTTTATATTAAGCATTTATATGCATTTATGCATGTATGTATTCCATTAATTCAGTTGATCTCTGAATTCTATTATTTCACTAAGGTGACTATTACCTTCAGTGCTACAGATTGCATCCTATCCAAGTGACTCTTATACATTTTTCTATAAGTTCATCCAATGTTGTCAGCCTGAAATATTGGGATCATTTCTAAAGGTTTCATAACATTTACAAGGATACTAATGAATTATATGAACTCTCCATTGATTATCCTTTGCACTTACCACATGATCAGCCATATTTTTTTAATTTTTTTTTTTTGTTGTTGTTGTGGCTGTTTAGTTATTTTTCAATCCTAAATAACTCTCCATGACACCTTTGGAGTTTTCTTGGGAAAAATACTGAAGTAGTTTGCTGTTTCCTTCTCCAACTCATTTTACATGATGAAGAAACTGAGGCAAGTAGGAGTAAGTTGACTTGCCCAGGGTTACACATCTGATAAGTGTCTGAGCTCAGATCTGAACCAGGAAGAGGAGTCTTCCTGACTCCAGTCTTGGTCTTTTATCCATTACATTATGCAGCTGCCCTTTCCAATTTTAAAACTCTTTATTGTTATAAAAGTGTTTTTTAATACTTATTTAATAACCATCACCACTAAGACCATGAAAACAATCAGATCCATATCCTTATGCCAATAAATTCACATCTAATTTAGACCTCTTTCTTGGACTCTCTCTGTAGAAATTGTGACAGGTATGAATGATGTGATAAAGTCGAGGAAGCATTTTAATAATATCCTCTTACTTTATACGATTAAAACTGAGCCCCCTGCCTACATTTTGACGTTCAAAGATGACTCTCAATCATTTTTCTTAAATAAATGCTTCTACCTTTCCATGAGCCCAGTGCCTCCTGAGTGGCCACAATCTGTCAGAGGCCTCACTTGCCAATCTGGTTGCTGGGTTGTTTTTTTTTTTTTTTTTGGCTCATTGGAGGAAAATAATTATGCTACAGTAGCAGCAAAGAAAGGGCAAGTTCTGTGCCATCGATTAATTGGCATTGATAAATCAGTTACATTAGTGTTACATGAAAATGGCATAGCAGATTGATACAGAGTTTCGAGTTCTGTAGCAATCAACTGAAGGGCTCTTGGTATTCCATCTGGAAGAGACAATAAGGGGTGGCGAGTATCATGCTATGGGGAATTGTGGAGGGTGCTTTTCCAATGTCACATATCTGAACTGACACTTTGATATGTTCGAGTACAATCTCCCCTGTCAAAATATTTCTTTCCTCAGCCATGCTCAGTCTAATGTGATCAGACCACAGTGTGGAATGCTGCCATATCCTTTTAGGGGTAGATTTGTCTTGGAGTTACAAGGTGCATTGCTTCCAAATTGTAGTGCCATGATTTAAATAAGAAAACTTGCAATACCAGCTTATGTTAAATTTACAGCATGCCATGCCACCTTTAATAAGGATCTTAGATGACAGCATACCACACAGAAGTATTTCTATAGGAAAGCTTTCCATGTACTAGAAGGGGATGATCTGTGTACATGGCAACTTGACAGTGACATGATCCATAAATAAGCATTAATTTGGACGCACAGTAATCGATTTACTGTAGTTTTTGAATGTTGAAGCATTTCCTAGTCCTAGCATCAAGCACAATTTTATAGGGTAGTGTGATGAGAATTAAGTACAAGAGAAAACTCTCTAGGGGAAGAATGGGTGTTCTGAAATTGACAGATTATTTCATAAAATATTTTTGTTTTCATAATTGAAGGCTAGGTGGGAATTTGTACTATGGGGAAAAACAAAAAAGAGCTATAATTATTTAGCTGTTATAAATATGGCTATGCATCCTCTCAGAGAAAAAATATCTCTAGCATATCTCTTATCATGTACTTAGTGAGCCATTCATTTTAACAAAAAATGAAAAATTAAATCAGTAAAACTAATCAACAGGTAAAACATATTTGGCACCAAATGCAATAGTTCATACCTAAAATGCCTCATCTATGCAGAGAAATGATTTTTTTTTAGAATTGCAGGAATAATTTTTGCTTAAAAATTTAATCAGTTTAATTTCTTTATCTTTGTTAATTTATAATTTGACATTTAAATTCTAATATTCTAGGATCAATTTTAGACATTAAAAGTGAGATTTGTTTGGATAGTTTCCAAATATGAACATTAAAGTAGAACATTTAGATAAGAAAAACAACAACATTTACAAAATATTTTGCATGATCCTTTTTCTGAAAAATTGTGCTGGATACTTTGACCATCTATTCAATGCCTTTTAAAATATAGTATCAATATGATGATTTTTAGAGCAATCCTGCATATTTGCCACATATATAAATGTTAATGTAGCATATTATCTTTTATTTAGGATTTCAAAAAATTACTTTCTCTACTAGTCTTTGTTATACAATATTTCTTCTCCTTACTAGCTGCTTTCAAGTTGTTTTTGAGGGAAATACTCTAAAGCAAAATATTCTTGATTTAATCCATTTTTATATGTTGAAGTTAAGTTCTGATATGCAACCAAAGCAGGCTTGTTAACCTACATGCTAAGAAAGAGAATAGTGTTACATGTTAAGAAAGGGAATAGTGAATTTTAAATACAACTTCTATAGTGATAAATTTGCAAATAAATTGTGGTATAGAATGTGATAGGACTCTATTGTGCTGTAGAAAATGAGGAAATATATGATTTTAAAGGAGAAATGAAAAACCTTTTCTGAACTCAGTAACAGAATTAAATAAGCAGAACCAGGAAAAAACTTATAAAATAACAATACATATGAAAAAGTCTTTTATTTTTGAAAGCTTCAAGGATGATGATCAATGAAATTACTATCTATCCATACTATCGAGGTAAAGGAAATGAAGGGTATGGTTTCAGAGAATCCTGCGAAAAGTTGTATTAACTGATATAGGGGACAGCACCAGAACAATGTTATTATAATTGTAATAATTTTGTAAAGACAAACAAATTTGAAAGACATAGGAATTCCGAGGTATATAATGACTAAACATAAATCCCGGAGACTCAAGATGAAATATGATGGTCGATGCTAGATAGAGAGGTGACAGATTCAGTGCACAGACTTTTTATTTGGACATGGCTGACATGGAAATTTGTTTTGCTTGTTATACAAGTAATGGGAGTTTGGTTTTTCTTGCTCTCTCACTTCCTTAGTTGGAGAAGGGAGTGCAAAGAGAGGGACAGAATACAGAGCTGAAAGTAAAACAAAATTTAATTTAAAAGAAAAATCCATGATTCTAGAAGACAAATAAATAAAAAAAATGCTACCCAAATCCTGGCACAGATGTGATAGATTTAAGTAAAGAATGAGACATGTCATTTTTGTTACATATACACATATATATGACAGAAATGAGGAATTACATTTGTACATATATTTACATATATGCATACACATATATGCATATACATGTACATATATGTATTGTGTAAACAGGTTCCCTCATTGACTATATACATATTAATGTGTAAACATACATAGATAGGTGTGTATACATACATGGATGCCCACATATATGCATGTGAGTGTATAGGCATATGCATATATATAACTAATAGGTAACTTTTATGTAGCATTTACAAAGCACCAGGTATTATACTAAGCACTTATCATTATCTCATTTGATCCTCAAGGAAACCCAGAAGGTAGTTGCAATTATTATCCCCATTTTATAAATGCGGAAACTGAGGCAAAAAGAGGTTAAGTGACTTACCTAGGGTCACAAAGCTAGAAATATCTGAGCCTGCATTTGAACTTGGGTCTTCCTGATTCCAGGGCCAGAACTCCATCCACTGTACTAAGTAGTTGCCTATTACCTGTCCATCATGTAAATATTGTGTAATATGGTTAGCTATTCTTGTATCTTGCTTTCCTCATACCCTAGACTCCCTAGCCTAGAATTCAGAAGACTCTAGGTTAATAAAAGGCTACATACAAAGTGAAATGGTACCTGTGTTATGCTGTTATATGTTTCAGAATATGACATGAATCAATGTATAAATTGTATACATATACTTATGCAGGAGAAGTATGAAGGTTAGATATTTCTCTGTATCTGTGCAACTGTAACTGAACAGACTGATGTACTTAATATTACTTATCTTATGGATGTGGACACTAAAGGCCAGACTTTTAACTTTGCCTTAAAAGTGATTGGTGCAATACCCAAAATTAGAATAATAATAAAACTTCTGAGAGTAGAACATTGGTACTTATTAGACAAATGAACTGTTTTTGAGAATTTTAGGGCCTTTTCAAATAATGAAGATTATTTTTATTTAAAGCCCTCATTCATTGAGGGAGGCAAATTCTCTTGTCTGTGAAGTATCATACTCTGGATACTTGCTAAAGTGTGGTATTCATTGGAACTATTTTAAATAGTTGTTTCTACAAAACTGTAAGAATCTGTCATAGAGTAGAAGATGTTGGAACTTAGAATCAGGAGAGATAAGGGTTTTAATTTTATTTCTTACACTTATTTTTTAAATGAAGATAAGGTAGGGAAGTCAGACCTAGCTCCCAATGAGATGATATGCAAAAGGTCCTTTGTGAAACTTAGTAATCAATGTCTTGGAATCACTGATGTAGATTGTCATTAGTCATTAGTCAAACTTTGGCAGCTTTGAAGGGTGAAAATTGCTTAACCTTTATCCACTTTTATTGTAAACCAATTCATACTCAGCTGGACTTGTCCTTCAAAGACAGAAATGGAGCCTCTCACTGATCTGAATTTGAAACTTTTCCAGCTTGAAAGAGGTGTGGAGCCTTCTAGATCACAGTGTCACCCTCATGTCATTCATTAAAAGGCCCTGAAGGAGGATTTTAATGGGAGATCTCCAATAATTCTGTGACTAAAAATATGAGTTAGAGCAACTGTTTAAATCTCTATAGCAGAGTTTCTTAACTTTGGGTCCATGGACTTTAAAAAATGAAATCACATATTGCACAAATACACATACATATACACATGCACACACACACATACACACAATTTACACATTTAAAATATTCTGAGAAGAAATCCATAGACTTTTTTTTTCTTTTTGGAGGGGGGAAGGCAGGGCAATTGGGGTTAAGTGACTTGCCCATGGTCACATGGCTAGTAAGTATTAAGTGCCTGAGGCCCAATTTGAACATGGGTCCTCCTGACTCCAGGACTGGTGCTCTATTCACTGTGCCTCCTAGATGCCCCAAGAGGTCCATAGTTTTGACCAGACTGTCAAGGGGTCCATGCCAATTAGGCTAAGAACCATTACTCTTTCACAAATTGTTGTAAAAAGTTCATCTAAAACATGAGTTCCAGTCTCTGTTCTGTCCCTTAAAAACCTTGTGACCTAGGTACAGGATAGAGTAGATCTGTGATTTCATCAGCATAGGGAACTTCTAATAGAAACTTAGCATTTCCTTCAATTATGAATCTTGTCAGCAAATTACATTAGTATTAGCAATACCTATAATTATCACCAATAACTCCCTATCAAGATCAATTGGCATCTTCTCTGCAGCATAAGTGGCCAGCATTTAGCATAGCGCCTAGCACATAGTAGTTACTGAATGGCTTAAACATATTAAGTGACTTGCCCAGGATTTCACAGTTAGTATTTGTCCCAGGTACAGCTAATTGTCACAGTGGATAGAGCCCTGGACTTGGAATCAGAAAGAATTATTTTCAGGAGTTCAAATCTGGGCTCAGACACCTAAAACTAGCTAGAGTGACACTAGTTGAGTGACCCTGGGCAAGTCACTTAACCCTGTTTGCCTCAGTTTCTCATCTGTAAAATGAGTAGGAGGAGGAGGTAGCAAACCACTCTAGTATCTTTGCCAAGAAAACCCTAAGTAAGTAGAGTTGCAAAGAGTCGGGCATGACTAAAATGATTGTACAGTGACAACAAATTGTCAAAAATGGGTCTTGAACCCATTTCTCCCTGGCTGCACTGTTGGCTTTCTACTCACTTTGCCACAAGGCCTTACTGCCAAAACACTTTGAGAAAACCACTTAATCACTATCTCAGTTTCTTCATCTATAAAAGGAGAGTAATAATATTTGAATTCCATATCTCATAGACCTGTTGTGAAGATCACATGAGATGATGTATATAAAGCGCTTTATTAACTGTGAAATAGTTTATAAATGTCAGCTATTATTATTGTGTTCTACCAAAGTTTAACCTAACTCCTAATTCCATCTACTTGACCAATCATATAAAATCATATCTTTGCTATACATTACAGTTTTGTATTCATACTTTAAAAAAAGTATTAACAAGCTTTTCATTTTCATGTTTTTTAAAGTTTTAAAGTTACGTAAGATATAACATTTCTCCCACTTTTTTGATTGGGGATAATGACATACTTTAAAAAATGCTTTATATATTTTACTATGAAATAATATGCCATATTATCATTCCTATACCCCCACTGTAACAGTTTTTAAAGTGTTAAAATGAGAAAAAATATCTTAGTTCTGAAAAGGATAATAAAGTCCTACCCCCAAAGGAATTACTTTAAAATAGGAACTATGCAGTGCCTATGGCAGGATTAAGGAATTGACTGCAGAGAAATGAATAGTACAGACAGAAGAAAGACAGAGAACATAAGATTAGAACAAGGAATAGAGAAGAGAAGGGATTAAAAGTGAGAGTTCTCTAGTTGAAGTGAAATAAGTAAAAAGTATTCCTAAAAACTTCCTTAGCTAGGTGTGATCTCTCCTTGCTTTATTCCTTTGAACCTTCTGAAACATTGTAATTGGGCACCTGTTTTTTTTTCATATTGGGGTTACCCTGGATCCTGAAAATATATGTTAGCAAATCCTGAGCTCTGGTAGTCCTATCAGTCTGGAAAGGCTCCATGTATGTGTCTGAAGATAGCATGTTGTTCAGCCACTCATCACTACATACTTGGCTAAGAAGTGATGGTTTTCTTTTTATTTTTTGTCCAATTAGCTTATTCATCTGTAGTTCATATTATCAATTAGTTGATATGTGCACTTATAGAGGGAGCAGCTATTCTTAACTTTGAGGTTCATTGATTCCCCAAGGAGGGAAATAGTTTGCAGGGAACCCATAAACATAAGAAGGAAAAACTGTCTTAATTTTCTGCTAACATTCTCTGAAATTTAAAATTTCTTTCATTGTGAAAATAAGTGCTAATCCATAGTAGTATTAGCAGTGCCTGTGATATTGTGATCAGTAAAAATCTTAGTATTTTCACAGCCCATTACAGTTGTTGCGGATATATTGAAATATATTTGATGTTCATCAATGCTTTGAAATTGCTTTAGTTGTTACACCAGCCATGTAATTGCTGTTTGTCAGTATAATCAGTTTCCTTTGCAATCCCATTTATTTTATTTTATGCATTTAAAACATTACTGAGCATGGGTTCATAGGCTTCACCAGAGTTCCAAAAGTATCTGGGGTCCATGATACATAATAATAAAGAACCTTTAATCTACAGGCATTTAAATATAGATCCTTGATTTATTCAGATAGAGAAGCAAAGCTAAGATTTTATTACACTTATCTACCTGAATTAGTATTTGATGTAATTTGCATATCAGATTTTACATAAATGTATAGTTATTTTGAACATCTTTTAGGTAAAAACTTCTACAAATTAACTTCTACGACTTTAAAAGCAGGTCTATAATTTCCTTCATTCTGGAAGGAGTGGACAATTTAATTCTTTTCATGAGTTGATTATCAAGTTTTAGGCTTTTGTAAGCAGTTCATTTGCTAGAGAGTCATGGGGAGATTGAAGGCAATGACAACCAAAACAACTGTCTTGCAGGTAGTTTTATTGAATGATTATGAGATTTGTTCAGAGTATTACATAACAAAATAGTAAAGTTTGTTTCTGATTTTACCTTTTCCTTATGATTTTTAAAAAAATATATTTGGAACATAGAGCTTCCTATCACTGTTTGACTAACTCAGCTGCACTTCAATCTTAATTCCTCTGTGCCTTGCTATGTTTCTGGGCAAGATGCTCCCTCCCACTCCCTCCTTTTAAACTCACTCACTGAGCTCAAAAATTCATATAAGTCAATGAATGTGTAGAATCAGATAAATATTAAAAAGGTGTTGGAAAGAAAAAAAAATGAATCCTGAGATTATTTTGAGCTGCCTAACACATTATAAAAAAATATCAAGCAATAAATAAAGAAAAACAAAAAAAACTTTTTTTTAAAGACCATATATTTTTAAAGTTGACTGAACCAGTAACTCATGCTGACCTTGAGCAAAATCATTTCATTTGCTTATAGTTCTGTTAACCCAACTGTAAAATTGGGGAGGGAAAAACACACGCATATAATACCTTATTGTGAGCAAGATACTACTTCTGAGCTGTGCTTTCCATGGTAAATAAATTATCATCTAAAGAAATCAAAGTGAAACATATGAGAGGAGATCCTTTAACATAAATATAAATGTCCAGTAATGATGGAATACTCGGGCAAGGGAACAAACAGGATTACTCTTTAATGAACTGCTTTTCTAGATCACTTATGCTGCTGGTGCTTTGCTTTTAAAACTCAAGTGAAAACATTTCTCATGTTCTCACTGTTGGCTTTCTACTTACTGTTGTCATTCACTAATACACTATACCTCTGTTTCCATTAAGTGGCCCACGAAATGAGAAATCCTTTGTAAATATTAACATGCGGAAGAAAAATGAATAATATGAGCCATAAATGGGATAAAATATGCTGAACAATTTTGACTTTTCTATCTATGGCCCTAGTTTTATATAAAAGTTCATGAAAATATGACAAGGATACATGACTTGATATAATGGAAAAAACTTTCGAATAATTAAAAAATTCTAAAGTGGAATAGGTTGCTTTGAAGGGCAGTCCATTCTTCCTCAATGGAATTCTTCTCATAAAAGCTAGATGGTGTCATCTGAATTATGTTGTAGAAGGGATTTCTGTTAGCTATGTGTTTAATTAGATGCCTTTGAGGAGATTTTGTGCTTCTTTGGTGGAAGCATAATGTGATAGTAATGGCAATTAAAGATTCCCCTGTATTGGCTTGGTTTTCAAATTGATTGTGTTAAAACCCAGAGCTTGTTAATCCCACCTGTGGGAAAGACTTTTTGATGTGAAAAGAAAGTCCTGAACTGGGAGGAGCTGGTGACGTAGATTTGGAGAGACAAGAGAGAGGGGGAAGATCTTTTTGGAAGTAGCACCTCGTGGAGAGAGAGAGACTAAGAGAATTGCTGGTGGCCGCTTTGAATTGCCCTGGACTTTTGAGACCTGCCCCCTGAGCTGCCAAGGACTGAGGAGACATGGCTGTTTTGCTGGTACTTTGTCTGTCTGTTTTGATGTTCTTTTGCCAGATTTGTCCACTGGTGAAAGACAGTCCTTTTGTTGAAGAAGTCCTGGAACCTGGCTGTTCGCTAAGAAGCCCTGAGACTGTCCTGCAGACAGAGAGTGAATACTGTCCACTGGTGAGGGACAGTGCTGTTGTTGCAGGGGTCTGGAGACTGTCCTGCAGACAGAGTGAATACTGTCCACTGGTGAAGGACAGTGCTGTTGTTGCAGGGGTCTGGGAGCCTTTCTGTTGGTTCAGAAGCCCTGAAGAAGGATTTTCTTGTTGTATGTTTACAGAAATCCTGGGAGAGGGCTTTGCTAATGTGTTCAGGGGTTCTAGGACTGTTCTACAGACAGAGGATGAATTCATGAAGGGACTGGCAATGTATCTTATGGCCTTGCTAAGCCTTGTCTCCCCAGGAACTAAGATTGCTGAGAACTTGCCTCCTGTCAAGATGAAGAAAAGACCTCCATTTGGGTATTAAGTGCTGTGTTTAAACTTGATGTAACTCTGGGGTAGATTCAATTGTGATCCAGGGGTGGGGAACTTTTGACCTTATGTTTGGAAACTAATCTCCATTTGAGAAGAGGGGCTTTGTGGTGGACTTAATTAAGGTATAGCCTAGGGGTGGAGAAGTATTTAGAACAGAGACTTTGTAATTGATTGAATGATTGGAAGGTCCTGGGGTGGGGTAGTCCTTGGAGATTATTTAATCACATTAGTAAATGTTATATTTGGAATGATGTCATGTTTTGATCTTCTCTGTTCTTGGTTTGTCACTGAATAAAATGGAGAGCACCTATGCTGGTATTCTGAACCTTGGGAAGTTGTCTTTCCTTGGGCATTATATTACAATGGTGTCATCTGAATTATGTTGTAGAAGGGATTTCTGTTAGCTATGTGTTTAATTAGATGCCTTTGAGGAGATTTTGTGCTTCTTTGGTGGAAGCTTAGTTATTTTAAATGAATTTGCAGCTCGTTTTTCTTCAAAATACTTTTAATAAGAGAGAGCAAAAAATAACCTTCTTATATCTAAGTGAAGAGGAAAATGAGTCAGCAACAAATGTACAAAGGATAGGTAACAGTATAATCATTTCTACAAACTCTGCATATCCATCTATCCCTATAGAACAGTTAAAGAAATGACCCAAGAGTTACACTGTATGGTATACTTTCCTTGGGACCGTCCTGTCCCCATCTCCCTGTAGCTCCTTGAAATTCTGTTAACTTAACAATCACACATTTCCTTGTGAAGATCTTCTACAATTCTAATCTGTTATTTGCATATCTTTATTGTTATATTATTTGGCTATTATCTCTTGAATTAGATTGTTAGTTTTTGAATGTTTTATTAAGCTAGAGGAAACTGAATGGTTGGAGTTACTTTGCTATGACTTTTCAGCCCTAGCAGCATGTTTTGACAACAGTTGACCCTCAATAGGAATGATTTAATATGATTTAGGTCCTTTGAGTCAGCACATACATGATTGAGTTCTCTAAGGCACATACTGGATATGGATGGAGTCAACATTTTCCCACTTTTTAGCCACTGCTTTAAAATGTTGTCAATATGTAATACATAAAGTGAGATTAGTTAGATTTTTATAAAATGTGTTAAATAATTTACCATGTAGAAAAGGGAAATATTGGAATGAAACTAGTTCTTTGAAAGCTTGTCAGTTACATCATTTCTCCTAAATGTATACCAAGCAGAGATTAGATGTTTCATTATATGATACCAATGGTCATGGTCTACTCACTGTACTGCATAAGCACACCTTTGAAAGTTCATGAAATAAATTATTAAATTACAGACTAAGAAAGCAACCACAAAATGACCCATCTCTTGCCTCTAGATTTTTTTTAAGATTACAATTTCAGGGCAGCTAGGTGGCACAGTGAATAGAGAACCAGGACCTGAGTTCTAATCCAGCCTCAGACCTGTAACACTTAATAGCTGTGTAACCTTGGGCAAATCACTTAACCCCAATTGCCCTGCCCTCCACTCCCCCCAAAATGCATAAAAATAAAATAAAATAATTTTTAAAAAGATTACATTATAACTGGCATACATTTTAATGATTAACATAATGACTTCTTGGAAGGCATTAAAGCAGAGTCAGTTTTTTTAATGTCTTTTTTTAGTGTTTCCCTTCATGGTATTAAGGCACCTTGTTATATCAGTATAATAAGAAAAGGAGAGGTACAGAAGTGCCATACCTTTAGAGTCATAAGCCTCAAGCTATTTTAGGTACAAGTCTATAAGAAATCTATGTTAATCACATAATAATGGTTGAAAACCAACAGAATAAATGTTTCACTGTTTTCTACCTTTCATCATCCTTTTGACAAAGCCCAGTATCTTATTAGCTTTTTTGGCTGCTATGACACATTATTAATTCATATCAGATATGAGCAAATAAAATCTCCAAATATTTTTTTCACATATGCTTTCATTCAGTCATGTATCTCCCCATCTGGTGTTAGATCCACTGGTTGTCTAACTGTTAGAACTGATTTTGCATTTATCCATACTAAATTTCATCTCATTAGAGCTAGTCAATCAGTCAACAAGTAGTTATTAAATACTTACTGCTATGTCTAGGCTATCATTCTAACACTTTTGCTTAATAAAATTCCATGGTTCCCTGTTAACTCCAAGATTCAGTATAAATTCATGTTTTGTGTGCAAAGCCTCTCCCTCTTCCTCCTCCCCAATCTTCCCAAACATTACTCCCCTGTCAAACTCTGAGATTTAGATGCACTGACCTCAATATTCCATAAATAAGACATTCCATTTATTAGCTTCAGACATTTTCTCTACCTATTCTCCATACCTGGAATGTTTTTACTTTCTTCTCTACCTCCTAGCTTCCCTGGCTTCCTTTAATTCCTATCTAAAAATCCCACTTCTACAGGACACCTTGCCTATTCACAAAAAAATTCTAATGGTTTCCTCTGTTGATTATTTTTTATTTATCCCACATCTAACTGGTTTGTACTTAGTTGAATGTCTCTTCCATTAGACTGTGGAGATAACAATTGTCGAATCTACAGTTAAAGAGACCAAGAAGAGCTCTGAACTAATGGTACTTTATTAAAAGGTCCATGGTCTCCTCTAATGAAGTGGACCTCTGATATTCCTGATGATCTCATATGGTCCCTTCTTCCAGAGCTTTATTTTTTAAGATTTGATACCAGATTTGATACCTGAACATTCTAAAGATGGTATACAAAATGCAGAATCTCATTGGTTGATACATCTTACTTTGAGGGCCAAAAATAATGCATTAGCTTGTGTGTCATCAGGGGTCTTTGGTTGGGTGAAGCATGGGTCATCTCCACTGAATAAATGGTCATAAGATGGTCACCTTCTTATTCTGGATAAGATAGAATGGTCTAGAGGTATGAGAATAAGTCGGGGGACTTTCCATTGAATTGAGTCACTGGGCTTCATCACCATAACAAGGAAAAACAAGGGTGGAGGCTTCTAGTTAACTTCCTGTGATTAAGCAACTGAATTTATAGTCTGCACCTCATAGCTCTTTCACTTGACATACAGAATTTATAATCACTACTGCTGTGGAATAGATGATTAATATTGAATGGAATAGAGTAGGGGTCCAAATCAATTATTTCTCTCAAGACTGTGAGATACTTGAGAGCAGGTACTGTCTTTTACTTGTCTCTGTATCCTTGGTTCTTAGCACAATTCCTGATACATTGTAGGGACCTAATAAATGGTTTAGAATCTTTTTGGATTCTGATTCTGTCATTCAATTAAACAAATAACAAACAACTATCTTTTATATTTACTACCTTTTATGTTTTGAGGTCTATATTAGACCTTGAACAATACAGAAATTATGTTACCAATTGGAAAACCAATAAAAAAAAATTGGAGAAGAGAACCTTAGAATTAGGTTTTAAAGAATAACCATTACCTTTGTCAGTTAATTGTTGAACTATAGGTTTGTTCTTAGTTTGTGTGTCTTATAATATGGATATGGAGCAAATGATCTATAAAGACATATTCAATTTCTACCATAAAGATAAGGCATGGGATAACTTCTTTCCAATGACTTACTGATGATAAGTGAGGAATATGGAAAGAAATTTTTGGGAAATAAAGGATGGTTCAAACCATGATATTAGAAAGAAAGATGGCATTCTAGGTAAGACTAAGAGATCAGTCAGTAGAAAGGAAAAGAAATCATGTAGTAGCCAGGGATGTCAGCATGAACTCAGAGAGAAAAGGCTGTGAAATGATTCAGAGATATTGGCAAGATGATGTTTGTGGTATGAATTCTTTCTAAGACAGAGTTCTTTCATTGCATACTATTCCCATTAACTCCTACTCCACATAGATAACTTTGACTTAGTACTGGAGCTGTCCAGCAACATTCCAACATGTGTATTAACGTTCCTGCCATCAATCCCTCCTTCTATCTTTGCATTCTTCTTTTCCTCCCTTCCACCTTCCTCCTTTTTATTTTCCTCCATTCTTGTTCCCTTTCCATCATTTACACTCACTCGCACACACACACATGTATTGCAGTAAAAAGCAGTAGGAATTTTCAATTCACAGAAATCTTGTACAATTTTAAAGTTACTTAATTCATCTGCATAAGTAATTTTTTTTTTACAAAAGCAAATTTCAGCCTCATCTATGTCTTAATAGATGATCTTCATAGATTGTTTGACAATAAAAATTGCTTGGGCAAGTTCAAACTACTGGTTCTGCATCTTGGTCATGAGTATTTTATCATCTGTTAATAATCATGCTTTCATGAAATATAGTTTCAAGTATGATTGCAGATTAATCCATTTATTTGATGTTACAGTATAGCACTAATTTCTTCCTTAATAAGAGCAAACATTTGCCACTGGTAAGAATACTAAATTATTATTGTGATGAACAGGAATTATAGTAGTTCAACATAATACAGATATAGTCTTATATTTATTATTATGATAAAGCTAAATCCAGAAGTTTTAAGGAAATTGACAAATTGGAATCACTATACATAGATGAAATAATTAGACTGTTGAATATTTTGTTGATGTCCACGTAGAAGTTTGGCATTTCATAAATATAGCCTCACATGACATGTGACACTTTGTTCATACCTAATCTGACATTGACAAATATACACTGTACTTTCAGTAACTTACATCTTAAAGTTTCTTTGACATTTATTGTATTAATCCACCCAAAATGTAAGCTTCTTGAGGATGAGAATAGTGCTTTAAATTTCTTTTTCCTCTTAGTTGTATAGTATATAATAAATGTTAGTCTAAAAGTGATGTTTTGAAATGTGATTCAAGAAAATGCTAAGACTGTGACATTCACAGGACTATTAGGTATATGTATTTTAATTTTGAGTTTTTTGTTTTTTGCTATTATTGCACTCTAACATGAATATTAGCTAAGTGTTTATATAATAGGTGTGTGCTGAAGATGGAATGTCCTGAGTAGTGCCTTACTAAATAATAATTTAGACTATACTTTTACTTTTTTGAAACTATTTAGAAAGGTATACAATTTCTTTGTCTGTATCAGCAAGCACCCCAGCATCCCCAGGGTGGCTGCCAACACAGGTTCTTAGATCTGCTTTGATAAAGGAAAGCAACTCAAAATGGGTTAACAAGCTTACTTTAATCAGTCAAACATATATCGTTTACCTCGTTCAGGGGAAAAAAGGTCAGCACCCCACACTTCAGAGTATACAGACAGACAGATCAAGTAGACAGGTTTCCAAACTGTCCAACCATTACATCTTTACCAAACCAACATCTGGGTTTTGCAAAGCCGGGGGGCTCTCAACAACGGCTTCCCAGAGTCTCATCTGATCAAATCACAGAACACTTCTCAAAGTGAGCCCCAAAAACAAAGCCTCAAATCAGGGTTTACATAGCCTTCTCCTGGCTCAGAGAATGTAACAATCTTCTGGACCCACTGGCCAATCAAAAAGTATCTACTGAAAAACAAGCCTCCCCCCCCCCCCTCCAGGTGCACTTTAGCCTAGGGGCAGGGAAGATCTTAAAAATTTACATTCCCATTACACTGTCATCCTTTCATATTTGTACAATACAAAAATTTTGATGAATCCCTATGTTGTTGGTATTTTAAGTATGTTTTATGACTTACCCAAAACTTATTTCAAAATCCCATAGAGATTTCATGGTTTTATGTATGAAAACCCATCAAAGTTTCCACCAAATTAATTATGATTGAGGGAATGGAAATGGAAATGAGTATTTCTTTTTAAAAAGAAATGTAAACAATTTATAGATATCTGGTTTTCTTTTATGTAAGCTTTTCTGTAACGTAATATGATTTGAATAGTGTGACATGGCCTTTAAGAGTAGGTTGATTGGCAGAAAGCCACCAAATCTCTCTTTTTGACAGCACAATGCCAAAGTATACTGTCTCATCACTATAAATCTCATTATTATTTATATTATGCCAGGATTCATTGATTTTCAGTCAGAAGAAGTTCCCACAAGACATTTCTTTATACTGTGCTGTAATCCACCGAGGCCTTTTTTTATACTCCTCCCCCTGTCTACAGACTACAGCAGAAAAAGTTCCCATTTGATGAATAGGAATTTTCTTTCCCAGCTAAGGTGAGGGAGGTAGTTACTGTAACATAGAACAGTTCAAAATCATTAGTTACCTCAGTTTATTTGTATCTTTATACAATGATGTGAAGTTATGGGGAGCTCAGTAAATGTTAATTGGTGATGAGGATTACAAGGAAGAAGAGGAAGGTATGCTGTTATTGGCAAAAGTGATGCAATGTGGAAAGTGTTATTGAAAGACTGACTCACTAGTACAGTGTGGATGGAACTGTGAACTGGCTGATCATTTGGGAAAACCATTTGGAACTATTTTAGAAAAGAGATGGAGGGTGGAGTCAAGATGGCAGAGTAGAAACAGGACTTCCAAGTGGCTCCTGCTCCCACCTCCTCCAATTCATGTAAAAGGTGACTGAACAAACTTTGGAGCTACAGAACCCACAAAATGATACAGAGAAGCTAACCTCCCTCTGAGGACAGCCTGGCAGGCTGGAAGGAAGGGGCCAGCTCAGCACTTTGGGAACCAACCCCAGCCCCACACCAGATAGAAGTTAGCCTTAGGGGGGCCTGACCAAAATCGGGCTGGAGGGACTTCAGATCACCAGGAGCTGTGGCAGTTTCCAGAATAATCAACCCATAGATGCTAAGGACAAAGTGAGAGGTCAGTGTAGTGTGGATTTTGGGATCCAGAAGTTTGGGAGTGAGGTAAGACTTGATCCCCTGGAGGGAGTAGCTGCCAAGGTTTGCCGCGCAGCTGCCACCATGTGGCAGCTTCAGCTCATGGCCTGCAGATTGTAGGCAGAACAAGCAACCAATCTGAGGGGTAATTGCTCTTGCTTTAACACTTTTGCCAGAGTATGTGGAGGCTTCAGAGAAGGCACCCAACTAATACCTTTGGCAGCTGAAAACATCCCAGTGATTGGGACACAGCTCCTCTGTCTGGTAGCAGAGTCCTACTGTGGCAAAAAGCCCAAAAGTCAAGTAATTGAGTGGCAACAGAAGCAAATGAAGGAAGCAAAGTAAAAAGAGCAACCCAACTTTACACTCCTATTTTGGGGACAAAAAGGATCATAGCATGGAACAGGAGGAGGACATTTAAGTCAGAACTCCTGCAACAAAAGCTTCCAAGAAAAATACGAGCTGGTTACAGGCCATAGTGGACCTTAAAAAGGATTTTGAAAATAAAATTAGAGAAGTGAAAGAAAAATTGGGAAGAGAAATGAGAATGATGCAAGAAAATTATTAAATGAGAGTCAACAACCTGACTGAAGAAAATAACACCTTAAAAAATAGACTAACTCTGATAGCAGAAGAAGCTCAAAAAGGCAATGAGGAGAAGAATGCATTAAAAAGCCAAATTTGCCAGATGAAAGAAAGAATCTCAAAAGCTCACTGAAGAGAATCATTCCTTCAGAATTAGATTGGAGCAAATGGAAGCTAGTGACTTTATGAGAAATTGAGATACTATGAAAAAGATCCAAACAAATTAAAAAATAGAAGGCAATGTGAAATTATGTCATTGGGAAAACCACTGACCTGGAAAATAGATCCAGGAGAGATAATTTAAAAATTATTGGACTACCTGAAAGCCATGATCAAAAAAAGAACCTAGAAATCATCCTTCAAGAAAATCTCTAGGAAAATTGCCCTGATATTCTAGAAGCAGAAGGCAAAATAGAGGTTGAAAGAATTCACCGATCACCTCCTGAAAAAGATCCCAAAAAGAAATTCCTATGAATATTATAACAAGGTTCCAGAATTCCCAGATCAAAAAGAAAATATTGCAAGCAGCCAAGAAGAAACAATTTGAATATTGTGGAAACACAATCAGTATAACACAGCATCTGGCAACTTCTACATTGAAAGATTGAAGGGCTTGGAATATGATATTCTGGAGGTCAAAGGAGGTGGGATTAAAACCAAAACCCAGCAAAATTGAGTACTATGTTTCAGGGGAAAATATGATCATTCAATGGAATAGAGGAATTTCAAGCATTCTTGATGAAAAAACAGAGTTAAATAGAAAATTTGACATTCAGACACAAGAAGCAAGAGAAGCATGAGAAGGTAAACAGGGAACAGAAATCATAAGGAACTTACCAAAGTTGAACTATTTACATCCCTACATGGAAAAATGATAGTTGTAACTTATGAAACTTTTCTCAGTATGAGAATAGTTGAAGGGAATAGAAATGTGTATGTATACACACACATACATATATACATATACATATATGTCTATATAGGAGGGTATATCGGCATATGAATACATGTGTTAATGTGTGTATATATATCTACAAGTTTACATAGATAGAGGGTACATGACCACTTTAATAGGAAGGCATGATACTTAAAATGTGAAATTAAGAGGTGAGAGAGGAATACAATGAGAGGAGATGGGGAGAGACAGAATGGGGTAAACTGTCTCATATAGAAGAGGCAAGGGAAAATGGTTACAATGGAGGGGAAGAATAGGAAGGCAAAAAAGAATGGGTCAACCTTATTCCCAATGAATTTGGCTCAGGGAGGGAATGACATATACACTAAATAGGGTATCTCACCCAACAGGAGAGTAGGGGGGGAAGGGTATGAGAGGGGGGATGATGGAAGGGAGGGTAGGCTAGGGGGCAGGGAAGTTGGAAGCACACACTTTTGAAAAGGGACAGGATCAAAGTAGGGAATAGAACAAGTGGGAGGTGGGATAAGAGGGAGGAAAATATAATCAGCCTTTTACAATATATCCACTATGGAAATGTTTAGCTTAGCTACACATGTACAACCTATATTGAATTGCTTATCTTCCCAGTAAGGGTGGGTGACAAGGGAGGAAGTAAATGAATCTGGAATTCAAAGCTTTAAAATCAAATGTTTAATAAATATATATGTATATATATATACTATTATTAATATTATTTTACATGTAACTGGGAAATAAGTTATACAGGCACTGGAGATTAGACATCCACCATGCCCTATTGGAAAGTCAGAGGGGGTATGGGAAAAGATATGGGAGAGAGTAGATTGGAGGAGAGGATATCCAGTGGGATCGCTATTTTGGAGTGGTGGTTAGGGGAAAAACGGGGAGAAAATTTGTAATTCAAAGTCTTGTGGAAATGAATGCTGTAAACTATAAGCTAATAAAGCATTTGATAAAAAAATAAATAAAAGTAAATACTTCTGGAAAAAAAAGAGATGAAATTACTCATTGCCCTTGACTCAGTTATCACCACTGGGCATATACTATATACTCCCAAGGAATTCATTGACTGGAAAGTCCTTGAAATTCTTACCTATGCCAACATATTTATTGTAAAAATTTCTGTGGTAGTTTAAAAAGAAACAACTTTGAAAAAAGTAAGCCCCATCAATTGTGAAATGGCATAGTATATTGAAGTTATATGATTATAATGTGATATTTTTGTGCTATAACAAATAAAATGAGAAATTTGGGAAGACTGTAACTAGATAGAAAGCAAAGTAAACAGAACCTGGAAAGCAATGTGTAACACGGTAATTGTAAAATGAAAGAAACGACAATAATATTTGTATATGAATGTAATACCTCCCTGTGGGGATATATATATATATATATATATATATATATATATGTATAATCAGAATATGGATCAATACATTGACCAATCTTGACTTCAGCAGACTGAAAATTAAATACAATTTTCTTCTTCAGCAAGTCAGTTGTGTTCCCCAGGTATGGAATGAGGGGTATGCTGTCAAGAATGATCAGTTTTCTTCCTTTAGTGTACTTCTTTGCACAAGAAGAGCTCTATCAAGTAGGGCATAATAGAAATAACAGTGATGTTTAATAAAAGAATTAAACATTTTTAAAGAGATATACTACAACAAGTAACTTCTCAGTATATAAAATTGACCTTTAGATTCTGTATTCTTACTTTAATATTATCTGAGGAAAAGGATGCTTGGATTTGGTCAATTTAATATACCCCATGGGATCTCTTTGTAAAAGTTCTTGTTAGAGGGAGAAGAGGGAGCCAGGTATCAACTTCTTCCCTTTCTTCAATCAAGAATTGAATCAAGATTAATTTGACTGTGGGAAATACTGAAATACACAGGGTAGCTCTCAAGACCTAAGCTTGCTTTTCAAGGGTTTAGAATTATCCTCATTATGGACAGTTAGAAGGTCACTTTCTTCCATTGCTTTGGGAATGCAAAATGCCTCTTACTATTCAAAGCTTGGTGTTGACTTTTTGCTACCATTAGGAAATGATAAAAGCTTAAATCTACTTGCACACTTCCACACAGTGTATGATTTCCTTGTTTCCCCTCATATTCTTAGAGAACTAAAGGTGAGGTTCGAGAGACAGAAGGGACATTCATCCTTGTTTTGATGGTGCAGGATGACAGAGACAGTTTCTAGAAGTTATGGTGTTTTTCCCACCCCTCAATAAAAATTACAAATAGATCTTCAGAGTATTATTTTTCATTGAGCTTTATTTCTTACCTACTACAATGTGACTTAATTTGGCCCATTGCAAGAAGATACCAAAATCACATGCCATAATGTAATTATAGCTGTCAGACAGGTAATAAAATAATTGAAACTGGTTCATCCTGGTTCAACCAAGGATTGCTTTTTGTTTTTTGTTCTTTTTTTTCCATTGGGGAGAATTAACATTGAAATGAAATGTATTGTATTGTATAGCAATGAAATGAAGCAAGCTGTTTTTACTTTAGCTTAAAGTAATCATGAAAACTTTTTTAGTTGATCTACTCAGTAATAATATTTTTGGAAGGCTATTCTTATGTTCCATCTTAATTGATACCAAGAAAGTCTATTTTATTATGGTACGTAAAATCATTTTCTTCATTGTCATTCTACCATCCATCCATTCATTCACTAAACTTTTATTCAATACTTACATTATGTAAAATATTGTATTAGGTTCTCAGAAATATATAAAAGTAATTAAGCCATAGTCCTTGTTTTCATAGATCTTATATTTTATGAGGGAGATGTGATATGCATAAATATGTAATTCAATGCATACATAACTATACATTGATTATTCAGAGTGGAACATGACGAATACATAACAGGTATAAAGCACTACACAGGGTCACAACTTCTGAGTATTATTATGTTGCTCTCAACTTTGTATTTATTTTGATTTGTGTATATATGAGTGTATGTATGTATAAATATAGATTTATCTGTCTCACTCTTAGCAAAACTTTATTACTAAAGTTTTAATAGGCTAACACTACATTAAGACTTTTGGGACATGTTATGTATGCATATGTTATGTCTTTCCTTGAGGATAAGGAATATTTTTTGTATCCCCAGTGCCTAGCATTTTGCCTGATACATGGTAGGTAGTTAATAAATGCTTGCTGTTTTATTAAGTTCTACAACAAAAGCTGGCTTTAAGGGGAAATCTTAAGGATTTAATAAAATAGGTGTGGGTCAAAACAAACCAATAAACAAAAGAAATAGGAATGGGTCTATGAAAGCTCAATAATTGATGCAGAAAAAGAAACCATTGTTTGGAAAATAATTCCCATGTAATGAAGAATAAATAGCAAACCAATGTGTTCATATTTTTTACATGGACTTTTGAACTTTCTGGTTAATTCCTAAGCACTCATGCATTCTATGACTTATGAACATGGTGTAACCAAATATTTTAAATGTTTTTGTTTGTTTGTATTCCATATTGAGCTGATTTCTCACATACGCTCAACTGACATTGTAATTTGTATTTCAACAGGTCAAATTGAGTGTTGATAGAATAAAGGTTCTTGGATTTTAGTCAAATTGTTTGAACTTCATCTGAATTTTTGGAATGAAGGAGGTTACCTCTTCCAAGTCTGAGTTGTATTTGAATTATATTAGTCAGTCAAGAACCATTTATTAAATATTTTCCATGTGACAGGCAGCATTCTAACCAATGGAGATAAAAAAAAGGCAAAACTAGTCCCTAATGGAGAGATGCTGACATTCTAATATGAAAGACAATGTAGACATAAG
Organism: Petaurus breviceps papuanus; assembly: GCF_028583685.1. Classification (NCBI taxonomy): domain Eukaryota; kingdom Metazoa; phylum Chordata; class Mammalia; order Diprotodontia; family Petauridae; genus Petaurus; species Petaurus breviceps. The sequence continues at coordinate 7,647,585 of NW_027187376.1, forward strand.
TGCTTATTTATGATAATAGAACCATTTCTTATTGGTTATCTTTGAAAAATGGAGCATTTGATGGAATTAGGAATATAAAAATTATATTTTGATGACTTTAGAAGCTATTTGGTGTGGTAGTGATTTATATTTACATTCAAAATAAGGCTATCTGTCTAGATAGGTAGGTAGTTACAGATATGTCTTATATGTTTGTGTATAATATAAGTGTATATATAATATACATGTCATTGCACATGCTGCAGACACATACATATATTTACATCTGTAAATGTATCATATAATCTACTTTATTGTAGGGAGTACCCATCTAAATGAAATCACAGATTATTTAACTCTACAAAGATCAGTGACAGAAATCCACATTTCCAAATTTTAGTTTGAATATAAAGTTTATTGTAGATATTAACAGAAAAGTACCCCCAAATCTCCCAAATCACTCCTTTTATTTACCCCCAATCTTGTGTCTTCTCCCTTTGCCATTAAAGAAAGGAGTTGTTTAATGGTTTTGCATCTTGTTTGAAGCCATGCTTAGATCAGCTATCAATCACTGACACCTTTCATTATACCTCTTTAAAGTGCAGCTAGCCTGTCACGGTTCCTGCTTCTCCTTCCATTCAGCAATGGGGTTTAATTGTCCCCTTAGAGCCATTTGCCAGAGCCTTAGCAGGACAGCAAGATTTAATATCCCAATTTTTTTCCTTCCTCCTTTTTCCCCTCTGTAACAGACATGCACTGGTCCCCCTTCTTGCCCATTTCTGCTGAGCTGGCAATAGAAGATAATTGTGTTTCATTTTTATTTATACCTGCAACCTTGGCTTTATTATCATCTTTTTCCCCCCGGGAAGAAATATAGCATACCTCTGTTCATTGTGCTCAAGTTATTTCCCGTTTGTCAAACTCATGACCCAAGTGAAAATTTCTGTACTTGAGAACCACAGGCTTTTAAGTATGAAGTTGAGGTACCCTGACTTATCTTATATCTCTCTGTGTATTTAATGTGAGCGTTTATATTATAGAGTTTCTCACAGAGCAAAAAAAAAAAAAATTGAAAAAGGGGAAAACGGATTCTGAATTTTGTAGTGATTTTTAAAAATAGATGAAGTATTTAGTTACTTAAGAAAATCAGAATATTAGAAGCAATATATTGTTGGTTTAAATATTAACATTAGTTCTCATGTATTTTTTCTACATTATTATTTTTCAAATCATTCAGTAGCTTCCTATTACTTTAATGAAAGTATTAATAATAAGTCTTAATGATAAGTAATAAAAACACCTTATAGTGAAGGCCTTTACAATCTTGTCATCCTATCAGCCTTATCACATATTGCAATATTCAGGCTTATCATACATACATACATACGTACGTACATGCGTACATACATACATATACATAATTTCATTAAATGTTTCCTAATTACACTTAAAATATTTTACCATTTAAAAGGAAATATGTTTCAAATACTCTTCCACCCCTCCCCCACCACTTGCGAAGGCAAGCAATATAATAGTGATTATATGTACATTCACTCTTATCTTGGAGCCACTGGATTACTTGCCATCTCTTGGACAGGGCTTATGATGTTCTTTTATCTTGCATCTGTATCTTTGCTCATGATGTTCTCTCTACTTGAGAATACTGTCTCCTACTTCTTATCCTCCTCTTTCTTGCCTTCCCACTCCTGAATATCTATCTACCTACTCTCTAAAATGGAACTCAAATGCCATCTCTTCTATGAAGCTTTGCCTAATTCCAGGAAGTAATTAACATTCTTCCTTCAAATATCAAAGAACACTTGGTTTAATCCACTTTTATATACATGTTATACATTACATTATATTCTAGTGATGTGTTTGTTTACCTTTTTTGAATATAAATTCTTAGAGGCCAGAAACTGTTATATAAACTTTATATTACATAGAGATATCTACAGTGTTTAGTAAGCTATTGATATATTTTTAATGATTTCACAATAGAAATAATTTTTAGATGTTTAGATTGGAAAACTTTAAAGAAATCATAAATACATGTGGATACATGGAATGCAAAAACAGGAATTTAAAATTTATCAGCCAATTCCACTCACAATAATTTGTTTTACTGGAGCTAATAAGCTTGCCAAGTCTTATCCTTCTCAAAGGTAAAGAATTGCTGTAAAAATTCTGAGTGCCATTTTGAGTTTGGGTTTTTTTTTCCCAAAAAGACATTTGTAAATAGGTGATTTAAAGACTTAACAAAATTAAATAAGTCTACCTATGATTAGATGAGGAAGTTATATCCTGATTACTTTACCACAGTAAGATGGGAGAGACAAAATCCCAAAGAAAAGGAATTGAATTAAAAATAATGTGACTAAGTAGTTATAACAAAAATAAATTTAAAAATAAATAAATTAATGTATAAATGAACAAATAAATAGAATTTTAATTTAAAGTTTCTGTGGAAACCAAATGTCTGAAGGCCTTGGACCTAGGTCCAGTTTGCCATGAGTCTGTCTCTATGACTGTGTAGGTCACGTGACCCCTCTTGACCTCAATTTCTTCAAACTCTACATGAGGTGGTTGAACTTGATGTTCACTAATTTTGGGGTTCTTGACCTATTTTGTGAAGTCTATGGACTTCTCAAAATATTGTTTTTAAATGTATAAAATAAGATACAGAGGATTACAAAGGAAATAGCTATTGAAATAGCTATCAAAATAAATACACATTCTTTAAAAAAAATGTTTCAAATTCTCTCCCTCCCTTTCACCTCTCCCTCACCCCTTGAGGAGAAAAGGAATAAAATATTAATTACACATAACACACACACTCAGAGCTAATGACTGTTATACATAATATACATACATATGCATATACATACAATGCATATGCATATACATACACAGAGACACACAAATATACACATATGAATTCATGGATCCTGGATTAAAACCCCTACCTAAACTTTTTTATATCTTTAACATTGTGTGATGCTAAGTGCTAGAAATAATTCAGGAAACATATCAAAATAAAATGCACCCCCCAAAAAACAACAACAACAACTAAACAAGAGTGATTAGATTGGCATTTACTTATAAGAAAAAAAAATCATGGAGTCACAGTGGACCATAAACTCAATGATGAAATTGCCTACTCTTAAATGTCTCATAGATAAGCATAGTTGAACATAGAGTTCCAATTTTAAGTCTTATCTTCATCAAGTTATGCTGGAGTTGAGCAAGAGATAAAAAAAGAAATTATAAAATAACTTTAAAAAGATATACACATTAAATATTTATACTTATATATACAACACATATGCTAAAGGAATTGAGCATATTTCACATTAGTAAAAGAGATTATAATGCTATAAGACTTCAGAATTATAGTAATGTAAATCAGGTGTTGTTTGAGTGATTGCATTTATAAGAAATATTTAGATTGCTTTAAGAGATTAGACCATATATTTAGAGTTTTGATATGAAGAGATAGAAAAATTATCTAATATACTGGATAATATCAACTCCTCTAACACAAAACTATTGTTTAGTTTGTTTCTGTATGTTCAGCCCCTCCCATCAATGTCTTGAGTCATGAATTGGACTTGATTTGTGAAAAAGAGGTACATAATCATTTTTATGAAGTAATTTAAATCTGTTCTTTACTTTTCTGTGTATGAATCCTTTTGGCAATCTGATGAAGACTAGACTAGACTTAAGGATGATTTTTAAATGTACAAAATATAATACACAGGATTACAAAGGAAACCAGTTATGTTTAAATGATTTTTCCCATCTAAATTTACAAATAATCTGAAATCTATTCATGAACTTCATGTTAAGCCTCCTATTTTAGAGGAAATAAATTAATATGACTGGAGTGTTAAATGCACTCTGTTGCCTGTTTTTGTACATAGCTAAGAATGGTTTTTACATTGCAAATAAATGTCAATTCTATTTAAAAATGCAAAAAAATATTGTAGTTCAAGAACAGTTAAAAAAGAATCCATTCTTGGCAATCCTTGGTCATTAAATGTCTTTTTTTTCACCCCCAGCATTCTGATTCTGATTATTTTTAAAAGACATTATTATTACCATTATTGTATGTGGTTTAATAATACAAACTCCACGGGGTGGCTAGGTGGCTGAGCGAGTAAGAGCACCGGCTCCAGTGTTGGGATGACCTGGAGATCGAATCCCGGGCTCAGACACTCAGCACCACACCCAGAAATAACTGGCCGTGTAAAAAATAATAATACAAACTCCATATATATATATATATATATATATATATATATATATATATATAATCTCCTACCAATATTAATAATGGAACCTTCAAGTTATAAAGGAGGACTTGTATATTTGTAAGTAGTGAAAAAATTACTTATTCTACTGTTTGTGGAGTTTCTGTTTGTTTTTTTGCATCTCAGTATAGCAGAATCATGTTATTGATTATTTTTCTTTGGCTTTTAATGTCCAAATAAAGGTTAGGATTAAACATACATACATACAAACATACACATACACATATATGAATGCTTTTAAATATATGCAATATTGATCAAAACATCCATAAAATAATAAATTGTGGAATGCTATCTTCATTGCCTGAGGTCTTTATACTTTAATGACTAACTTTGTTTTTATAAGCAAGTTTGTGGATCATTGCAGTGCTATAAAAGTGATTTATTATCCAAAATTAAAAACTGTTTCCTTGATCCTTAAGGTGATGCAATAGTTGAAATAGCTTTCCTTGTTCTTTCAAAAATTCCTTCCCCTTTGGCAATTCTGATTTTAAAAAATCCCATTTTGTTGTTTTTAGCTCATTGGCAAAAAAAAAGGGGAAACATTTTTCATTCCTACATTAAATATTCTACCAAAATGAAAGACCATCTTTGAAGTTATAAAGCTGTCACTTCATAATGAAAGGTTTCTTTCATCAACAAAGCAGGTAGTTTTATATAACCCTTGATTTTTGTTTCCAAATGTGTTTATAGCATTGACTTGACTGCCCACAAAGCAGGCCATGCTTGAGGAGGCAATCATTTCAAAAGTGACTGCTCAGGCCTTAGGGGTATGAGTCAAGATCTACTATTGGTTGTCTGACATCTAGAGATGCATGAAAGGTAACAATAATAATATTATTAATAATAATAGCTAGTATTTATATAGTATTTGCTATGTGCCAGGAACTGTGCAAGGGCCTTAAAATAACTTGAAGTATGATCTGTCCAAGTTATTTAATTACTTTCGTCTGTTATAACTAGAAATTTTTGTTGTCATTTGGACTATTCAGTCATATCCAACTCTCTGTGACTTCATTTGGGATTTTCTTGGCAAAGATACTAGAGTGGCTTGCTATTTTCTTCTCCAGCTCATTTCACAGGTGAGGAAACTGAGGCAAACAGGTTTTAGTGACTTGCTCAGGATCATCCAGATAATCATATGAGGCCATATTTGAACTCCAGTCTTCCTGACTCCAAGCCTTGTGCTCTATGCACTGCACCACCTAGCTGCTATATAACTACAATACAACAGACTTAAATTATGTATATGAAATGATGGAGGTATTAAAAATATAGTCTTCAGGAAAAATAATATACTAATAAATGTGTAGTTATTGTTTTATCTCAGGAACAATTGATTAGGAGTGATTTTTATAATTATAGCTTTATCTAGTAAAAAAATAACTTTATTTTTTATACTTTCAAAGCCACATTTTGTAAAAATGGGCTCGGTGATACATCAGTTACAAAACACAAGCTATTTAATATTGCTTTATTAAAGCATTAAGCATTTAAATCAAGGAGGGATCTTCCTTTAAGGTGACCTTATTGGAAGTAATATGGTAGAAAAAATATTGGATATGGAATACAAGGAACTTGTTAGAATGATGACTGTTACCCTGGATTGAAATTTTTACATATCACTGTTTTTGATATTCTGAAATAAATGTTGTTACACATACATAGTGTTTAAGGGTGACCCCATGATGTAGATAGTTTAAACCTCATTTGTAAAAGAAATTAAGGATCAAAGAAATTAAATATCTTTCTCAAGGCCGTGCAATTAACCTGCAAGCATTTATTAAAATACTCTCTACCAGGTGTTGTACTAGTAATTGGGGATAAAGAGAAAAAAAGTGAAATAGTGCCTATCCCCAGATATCTTACATTCTAACCAAGATACAAGATCGATACAATGTAATTTTTATTGGAAAGTACTAGCAACTGGGGCAGGGAATCAGGAATGATCTCATGGAGAAAGTACTACTTCTATGAGGTAGAGTTCAAAGGAATTCAGGGATTCCTAGTGATGAATGTGATAAGAGATTGTATTTCGAGGACCTAGGATGGCTCATGAAAAGGCTTGTTGGTAACAATTTGAGTGTCATGCACTGTGTAAAGATAAACAAGGATAATTTTATTGAACCCTAGTTTGTGTAGAGAACAATGAACAGTAAAACTGGAAAGGTAAGTAGAAGTACCAGAAATTAAATATTGGCCTCTGACACAAAGTCCAGTGCTCTAGCTATTGTACTATCACACCTTTCTGATTTACATGCTAGCCTAATATTAATAATTTTGTAGATTTCTATTGATCTTTTGTTTCCTTGAGGCAGGAACACTTAGATAACAAAGAAAAAAAAAAAGGTACATGCTCAGGGTGGCTAGGTGGCACAGCGAATAGAGAACCAGCCCTGAAGTCAGGAGGACCTGACTTAAAATGTGGCCTCAGACACTTAAACACAAAAAAAACTAGCTGTTTGACCTTGGGCAAGTCACTTAACCCCAACTGCCCTGCCTTTCCTCCAAAAAGCAAGGAAAAAAAAGGTACGTGCTTGAGTTGGTCTACCACAGCCTTTTTTTTTTTTTCTGGCAAATTGTGAGACCCAACCAATCAACAGTAAACATTACTGTCTTTTGCCAGTGAGGAATTCTTTTTCTAACCAAAATAGAATTGCAGTATGTGGATTAATGACTTACATTGTTGGAGGCAATTAGCTGGTTGATTTCCTACAGGTTCACACATTATTAAGTGAGCCTTGATAATTCTGTCATAGACTTGTATCAGATGAGAACATAGCCTAGCTCTGCCCTTAGTTTTCTCTGTAGGGGCTAGAACACAGTTTAATGGCAGGCTTACCAGGTTTTTCTTTAAATTAAAAATATTAAATAGCCAGATGACAAGGTAAGAAGAATTTATTATCCCCAGCAGAAAGGAAACAGCTTTTGTTAAAATGAACTGTTTGCTTCACACATATATCAACTGAGTGTTAATCCCCTTAGCATTTCTATCTTGTCCCTAGATAAAAGTAAACATATAGATGATATATCACTTAAAATACATTAAATGTCATATTGAACAATCAGATCTGGCATCCTGATCAGTTTCATCTCTGAATATCTGGGCACCTGTGTCTATTGTATAATAAATTTTTAAAGACCCTATCTATATAGTCTGATCCTTTTATAGAGCACACTCACATTCAACACCCCCCATTAACCTATTAAATATTTACTGTTATATCACAGAAATTTTTGCCTTATTAGTTGTCTATTTTAAATAGCCCTATTCTGTATCCTGTTTTTATTAATTTTAGACATTTTTATTTCAAATCTATTGGTTCTCTTTCTATTATGAGACATGGATGAAATGTTGCATCCCAAAGTGAGCATAGTTATGTCTTGAAAAATACTGGAGCAGGAAGGTCTAATGCCATATCATTTCCAACATAATAAATGAACCACTTATTTTCCTAAAATTAATATTTCATGACTTGAAATCTCTAACTTTAAGTTTAGAAGGTGTTACCTTGATAAAGCTAGTTTGCATTCTTTGACTTTTCTCATCTATAAAATCTCCAAGGACCTTATAACCCTAAATTTCTGATCCTACATTAATTTCGTAACCACCATACTCTAAATATCACTTGACAATGCAAATATTGTATAGGATTAGAATCAATAGCCTTCTTGAAGATCAGACTTATATTATATCTATTGACTCCCTGTTGTCTACAAGTCCTGTTACTTGGTCCTAGATGGAACTTAAATGATCCTGACATGATTTGCCCTTCATAAAGTATGCAATTCATAATGCTGAAAACAGGTTAATTAATGGTACACTGACTGATTGAGAACAGCTCTAAGAATGAATTAATAAGATCAACAATCATCCTGTACCAAGGACGTGATTCATAATTCCTTATAGAGTAATGATATAATGCTGGAGAACATATTAAAACAAGGTCTTCTATATTCAGCAAAACCAAGAAAAATGCTGCCCTTACTAAATGTGGAAATTCAGTAAGGTTATAAATAGCCTGACTGGAAGAAAAATACAACAGTTTCCTTAAATGAAATTATAATATCATTTATAATTTGGCTCAATATTTAATTGAGATATAATTGCTGGTTAGGTCTAGGTAAATGAAAAGTATGTTAAAAATAAGTTTTAGTTAACAGTTAATGGAAATTCATGATAATAAAAATAAAAATAATAACAACTTCACTGGTAGACTATAAGCTTTTTAGAGAGGGTGTTGTCTTTTGCTGTTTTTTTTTTTGTATTTCTAATACTTGGCACAGTGTCTAGTATATTGTAGATGCTTAATAAATGCTTGTTGACCGGCATACACTTCTTGATATTTTGTAAAATACTTTACATACATTGTGAATAAAGGTCAGTAAAGGATTATAAGATCATATGCATCTGAATAGTCATAATAAAATTATATTTTGATTACTTTATCTATCATAGACCTATCCATGATGGGCCATAAGAGTGTTTTCCAAAAATGATGTGGAAACTTACAACACAAGTGTGTTGCACATAACACCAGAGAAAATCCTTTTTTATTAACTGAGTTGAACTTTAAAATTATGTTATGACCAAAAATCAATAAAGAGAAACTGATTTAAGTTCATTCAAGTGTGAAGGGGTTTATTACCAGTGCTACATCACTCTAATGATGTACTCTTAAAAATGTGTTTTTGTGATATATTGCATCTATTATTGCTAAAAAGATAAAACTGCAGAGCAGTACCGGACATTAATAAATCAATTTAAGAAAAATGGGCAAATAGCCAAAGGAAAAATGAAATTCAATTTACAGATTTTTAAGTGTTGTGCAATTGTAATGGATGCAAACTATACACACAAGAGAGTTGTGGTCTTTAGGTTGCTGGTGGGATTTGCTTTGGAAGAATCTTTAACAAAATATTTTCCCTGTTAGAAACTTCATAGTGTAGTGATTTCATATTTATTTAAGGGTGTTTTCTCTTAAATCTCTTAGGAACTATTAAATATACACATAAGTATATGTAGATATATTGCATATATGCATAAATTTATTTTACTTATATATTTTACAAAGTGCTTAAAACACTATTTTCTGAAACAAAAAGAATTCCCTAATTTTCATCAATTCTTTCTCCTTATAAAGAATTAATTTTTCCCATTTAAGGTATAAAATCAGTAGGTGCTTAAAATGTGCAACACACATGTTTTTATATTACAGAAAAGATTATTTGAATCCTTGGTGTGATAGTTCTCTTAGGTTTCTTTCTTTTCTGTTTTGGCAGTTCCCATTAACTCCATGAGGAATTGGGAAATATGAATATAATAAAAACTGATCTGTCCAGCATTTTATCAACTAGAAATCTCTATTAACTGTCACATTTATAATACAAGAATAATTGACATTCATAATGATAACCACAAGGTACCTCAAGATCCTGTTTAGAATAGTTTTTGTGTTAAATGTATTTTATTATAATCTGATTCATTGAAAATTGGTAATCCATGTGTAGTATTAGCCTAATCATGACATTATATTCTCTGGCCATGGTATATAATAGAGAGTTTATAATATCTATATTCCCTAATCACAGGACTTTAGAAAATTATTTCATTTGTTTCTTATTACTTCTGCTTATGGTGAAAACTAGTGGTTTTCTCATTCAGATATTAGTCATTTATAGAATTCTGCATATTTTATAATATACAGGAAAATACATTCAATGACATGTAGTTGTTAAACTTGTGGGGTTTAAAATTTTATCTACTACCCACTTTTCTTAGTTTTGTAGACAGTGTATGGACAAGAAAGGTAGCATACAGTTTTGGTCTTACAGCAAGAATGAATTGTAGCAACCATTCTGTTTACCCCCACCCCCTAATTTTATTTTATTGCATTTTTTGGAGGGTATTTGGGGTTAAGTAACTTGCCCAAGGTCACACGGCTAGTTGTGTGTGTGTGTGTGTGTGTGTGTGTGTGTGTGTGTGTGTGTTGTGTCTGAGGCTGGATCCGAAATCGGGTCCTCCTGATTTTGGGGCCAGCTCTCTACTCACTGAGCCACCTAGCCACCCCACAACCCTAATTTTAGCAATGAAGAAACTGAAGTGTTGTCATCAACAAGATTTCAACCTATGCACTCTGATTCAAGAACCGGTTTTCTCTCTCCATACTACAGTAACTATATGGTATATATTACTATAGAGTAACTATATTATATGATAGAAATTATTATTTGAATCCTTGGTGTGATAGTTCTCTTAGGTTATCATTCTGTTTACCCCCAACCCCTAATTTTATTTTATTTTTGCTTTTTTTGGGGAGGACAGTTGGGGTTAAGGTCACATGGCTATTTTTTTTTTTTTGTATTGTGCCTGAGGCCAGTTTTCTCTCTCCATACTACAGTAACTATATAATTTAGTTTATATTATTCTAGAAAGCATTCTGAATTTTGAGTCAGAGGACATGATTAGAATCCTTATTTTTTGCCTATTCCCTATGTCCTGGACAAATGGTTTAGCCTCTTACTGCCTCAATTTTCTCATCTGTGAAATGACTGTATTAGATTAGATGATCTTTAAGGACCTTGACACTTCCAAAATCCTTCCAACAAAACTCCCCCGGCCTTTACCATGTCCTTGGATTACCGTCACTGCAAATTGTCTTCTTCATCCTCATAATTTTACTATATTTTATTTATATATTTTGGTTTCATATCTCTTTTATTCATTCAGTCCTCTTCTTTCCCTCTTTCCATAGTAAGCCATCCATTGAAACAAAAAATAAAAAAGAAAATTTAAAAATAACTTTTCAGCAAAACTTACCAAGATAGCAATTGTAAATTGAGTCTGATAGTACATGTGATGTTTCACATGCTAGTCCCACAGATTTGTAAAGAAAGGAAGTAGATGCATTATGGTATCTGTCCTATATGTTATCTAAGGCCATATTTGGTCATAATAATTACCCAGAGTTCAATGTTGATTTTCTTTTGTTGTTCTTTCATTTTACATTGTGTTGTCATTATGTATATTTTTACTGGTTCTCCTTACTTTACACTATACTAGTTCATATGACTTCCCACATTCTGTCATATCCATTGTTTATGGCGCAGCAATGTGGAAGTTATTATTAAATTCCTAAAGACTAAATCTCTAAACTTTGTGTCTGAACAGATTAATTAGGAAGTACACCATATATAATAAGGTAATGAATTGGCTTCTACTTACAGAAAATGTCTTGGTCATTCTTATGTAACCTCTCTTTTTGTTTCCTGTTTCATCTATGTGATATTATAGTGATACCAGTTTCATTTTGATTCTTTTCATGTGACCCTTCCCATGTTTTCTTGAACTTTTAAAAAAGCTTTTTATCACAACATAATATATTTTAATGTTTATTGAGAAATTTTTCATTCACTGGATATGCATGATATTTTTAGTTTTTTATCATATATGTAGACCCTTGTAATTCTTGTTTTTAATCTTATCTTTTTAAAAGATCTGATTGTATTTCATTAAAAACAACAACAATTATTAAAAGAATACAAAAATAGTAAGACAACAATGGCTCTGGAGTAAGGGCATATAGGTTCAAATGTCACTTTTGCCAATTTTACTACCTGTCCAACCTTGGCAAGTCACTTAATGTTCCTGGGCTTCAGTTTCCTCTTCTGTAAGTTAAGGGAGTTAGACCAGGTGGCCTGAGTTCCTTTTGGCTTCTAGGTTTATAATCTGACATAAATATACATGCATATGTATAGGTATGCACATGCCTATTCTTACGTAGACATACAGTCATGTAAACATGTGTCTGTTCGTATAAACATATATAAATATTTCAGTGTACGATAAAAAAAATTGGAAAAGCAGTTATCTAATACTTTCTGTTGAGTGAGTTTGTTTTAAAGGGCAGCTAGATGATGCAGTGGATAGAGTCCTGGGCCTGAAGTCAGAAGACCCATCTTCCTGACTTCAAATCTGTCATCAGACACTTACTAGCTGTGTGACCCTCATCTTTAAAATGAGCTAGAGGAGGAAATGGCAAACCATTGGAGTGTTGATGCTAAGAAAACCTCAGATGGGGTCACAAAGAGTCAAATATGACTAAAATGATTTGACAAGTTTGTTTTAAGCAGTATATATATGTATATGTATATACACACATATGTTTGTATATGTATATATGGGTGTCTATGTGTATATCTGTATAGACATACACACATAGAGTTCATATAATTGTTTCAGTCAACGATGTACACACAGATGTACATATATAATTTAAGAAGAAAATAACAAAACTACTTTCTGTTCTTTTTTGTGCTTTTTTGCTTTCTTCTATGCATTCAAAAGATAATATTGATGGTCTTTTTTTTTTTTTTTTGCTTATCCATCACTGTCCACTAATCTACACTATCTAGTATAACAATTATTTGTAATTAGGTAAAATAAATCTTTACATTGTCCTTGTCTGAGAATGTATATCTCCTATTTTGTCTCTATTAGATTATTAGCTGTCTGTCAAGATGTAACTGGTATTTTTTATTCATTTATTTTAAAATTGGATATTGTCTCTTGATTTGATCAGAGTTAGGATGTTATTTGAATTTTTTCCTTCTTATTACTCTCATTATTGTTTAATTTGTTCTGTTTCTGTTTATTTCACTGTATCAATTTGTTCATATCTATACATATTTATCTGAATCCATGATATTTGTCTTTTTGTGGTGAAATGATATTCCATTCCATTTATATAACACTTGTTCAGCCAATTTCAAAGTTATGAGCCCCCATTTTTTCTTATTCAAAGATGTATGATAATATCTTTAGGACACTTTCTTATCATTAAAATCAGTGAATGTAGCATATTATGTAAAGTGACTTGATGGAGTCTTTATATCAGAAATCATTTTTAAGATATCTCCTGCCTTCCCCATTGAATTCTCCTTTGAACTAATGACAAACTAGAATAAAATGAGACATGTCATGGCCATGTTTGATGGCATAGGCATTGCTTAGGTTTGGTCTCTTTGTTATTGAAAGGCAAGAGTTATGTTTCCTCCTCGTTACTTGGCACCAATATTATTTATTTCAGTATTTTAAGTCTTGAAGTAGTTTAGTGTTGTTTCATTTAAATTATTTAATGCTGTGTGCATTGTTTTATTTTTCTACTCCCTTTATAAGAGTTCACACATTTATCTGAATTCCCATTTGTTCTTTCTTAGAGAATAGTAATCTTTCATTCATAGAGGTGATTTTTTAGCATTCTCTAATCAAAGGACTCCCATTTTTTGGTTTTGTTTTTTAATACCACAAAGAATATTATTATTAATATTTCATTATATGCTTGTCATCTATAAAATGTTGTTGACCATCTTCTTATTGTATAGGAACAGTAGTTAGATGATTCAATTGCAGGCTATCAGCAATTGAATGAGTTTTCATGTAAAATTTCAAATTATTTTCTGGAATGGTTAGACTATTTTGCAAAATTACTAACAATAAATTAATCACTTATTTCTGCCACAGCCTTCTGAATACTTTTAGTTTTCTCCAAATGGAGTGATAGCCAAATGGATGTTTGGTTAAACAACTAAACAACAATTGTTTAATGTTGCTTAAACAACTAAACAACAAACACGACCTTTTCTGAAGATGTTTATAGGTGCACAAAATACATTATGTAGAATGGTAAAGAAATAAATCATATTGAAGTTCATTTGTCAAAATATTTGCCTCCCCCTCCAGAAAAAAACAAAACTATCTAAGTCATGAATTCCATGTAGGAACTCTTGAACCAGAGGGTATCCAGAGTAGTGCAAATACAATGATCCTAAATATGGAGGAGGAGCTACAACATATATAAAGAGAAAAAAAAGATTAGTCATTGATGTAGAAAGACAAAAATTGGGAGTGAAGTTCATGAAACCATGCAGGGATGAATAAACAGACTGATTTACTAAGTCTTAGACCACTAAATTAGGGCATGATCTTTAAGTTTGGGAGAATTAATTTAGAAGAAATGAAAGTGTTACTTTTATAACTAAGGGAACAATGAGATGTGATGCAGGTTGAAAATGTGAATAAATTCAAGCAGAATATAGCTAAATTGTAAATAACCAATCTATAGCAGATTAAAAGGGAAAGTGAGATGCTTAAAAACATGTCACTAACTTGCTGAGGTTTCTCTCCATCTTGGAGGACTACCATATCTCTCCCAAGAAAATCATAGAATCTTAGTAATGGAATGAATACTTGGCTGATTAACTTAGTAGGAAAAAATGAAACCAGTATTTTTGAGCCTACGTATGTACTATGAGCCTGACTCTATGCTTTATACATATTATTCCATTGGATACTCAGAACAACCTTGGGAGGTTAGAGCTATATCTCTGCTTTAGAGCTGAGGAAAATGAGGCAGAGAAAGCTTAAGTGACGGGTAGAGTCACACAGCTAGTCTGGTTTTGAATCCTGGCCTTCCCGACTCCAGGTCCAGTATTCAATCCATCATACGGACCTAAATGTATGGTAGTCTTTATTGTTTTGAAAAATTGGGCTTGTTATAAACTGGTGGTAAATATTGAATATTTGCAAAAACTTCTTGTGAAATTTTCATTGAACACTTTCTATCTATTACAAAAAAAAAGTCATTGAGATTTAACAAATTTAGAAGATTTGATCAAGATTTAATGCCTAGTCCTCCAAGCCACCTTAACAAAGCAATTTAAATGTTTCTCTGGAAATATTAAGTGGCCTTTTCTGAAATCTTATGCTTCTTGACCTCTGTGTAGTCTTACATACTATCAGTCATCTTCTCCTTGATTCTTTCTTCTTTGGGTTTTTGTGACACTATTCCTTCCTGGTTTTCCTCCATCTGTTCACTCCCGACTGCTGAATCTACATCCATTTTATGCCTGTGGTTGACCCCAACATTCTGTCCTGAGCCCTCCTGATTTTCTTTCTGTACTATTTTACTTGATAACCTCAGCTTCCATGGTCATTTATCATCCCTATGTAGATTACTCTTATATCTACCTGTACAGCCTTAACCTCTTTTCTAATCTCCAGTCTTCTATTTCTAACTGCCTAGTAAATATCTTGAATTGAATGTCCAGTAGACATCTTAAAATAAACATGTCCAAAATGAAATTCATTATTTTTTCCTTGAAATACTCTCTTTTTTTAGAAGGAGGAAGGCAAGGCAATTGGGTTGTCACTTTTCCAGGGTCACACAGTTAAGTGTCAAGTTTTTGAGGCCCTATTTGAACTCAGGTGCTCCTGACTTCAGGGCCAGTGCTCTATTCAATGCACCACTTGGCTGCCCCAGAATCCTGCCTTCTTTCTAATGTAACCATTGTCCTAAACCCCATTAGGTAAGGGATCAAGCCTTGGATATAGATCTCAGAGATCCCTTTCCCCCAGAAATGACAAAGTGACTGAAAGTTGACTCAAACCGAAGACAAATATGCTTCTTGCTTGGTACCCCTTCTCTCTGAGAAGAGCAGAGTAGTGGTCATTAGACCCAAACTTTGCTTGAACTCCTTCTAAGAATTAATGTCTTGCTTGGAAAATGGTGGGGGTAGAAGATAGAGATATCTCTTCTGCCTCCCTTCCAGTCACACCTAAGGAGAGTCCCCTTGCCACAGATGGAATCTCTTGATACATGTTGAGTTCTTTCCAACTGCTACTCTAACTTTTCATTATTGTCAAGTCACCATCTCTGGCTCTTCACTCTCTCCTACTGCCTTCTAAACTGTCATGAAATCCTGTCATATCTATTTTTCATAGCATCTGTTCTAGATGCCCCCTTCTCTACTCTGACACTAAAACCACCCTGCTGCCTTCATAACCTCACACCTGAATTACAGTATTTCCAGCTATTTTGGTCTCCCTCCCTCCAATCTCTTCTCAATACAACCTTCCACTCAGTTGTCAAAGTGATCTTTCTAAAGTGCAATTCTGAACATATCAGTCCCTCTGAGAAGTAAACTCCTAGTGATTTGATCCTCCCTCTCACCTTAAAGAACCAATTTTAAATCCTGTATGTGACTTTTAAAACACCTCCTAAACTGTCCCCTTCCTACCTTTCTCCCCCTCATATACTCTGATAAAGTGATCTTGGCCTCCTTGCTGTTCCTTACACAGAATACTCCATCTCTGACTCCGAGAAGTTTCCCTAGCTATCTCCCATGCCTGGTATATTCCCCTCTTCTTCTCTAACCCCTAAGATTCCCCTGACTTCTTTCTAATCACAGCAAAAGACTTCCCTTCTGGTAAAAGACTTTCTTGGTTCTCCTTAATCTCAGTGCCTTCCTTTTGATATGTAATCTTGAATTAATCCTCTTTAATTTTTACCTAGTTATTTGTATATTGTCTCTCTTTTTGTACTGTGAGCTCTTCAGAGAAGGGAATGGTTTTTGAATTTCTTTGAATTTGCTTAGCACAGTTCCTGACACATAGGAGATGCCTAATAAATCCTGGTTGTCTATGATTATGCATTGTGTTTACAATATATAAAGTGTACCTATGAGATCACTTCCTATAAAAAGTGCTATACAGGAAGAAAAGTATAAATACTAAGCTATATATATGTATATATAAATACTAAAATTATGAATGCTATAGATAATACAAAAATATATTGTAGAATAAGAGTGAAGTATCATGTGACCAATTCTTTCTTTATGAGAGCAACCTTAAAATGTTGGTAAATACACATTTCAAAGTTAACTTCTTCCTGGTGCAATTGTAATCTAAATTTCCTTTGTGCTGATGAAATATTTATATTGCACATTTGTATATAGAGATAAAGAACAATAAAAACAAACATTTAAAGCAACAGTTATGATTAATGTTTTGAATCACAGTTCATCATGGCTGTCAACTTTAACAATATTTTCATATAGAGAAAATTGATTTGTATCTAGAAGCACTGATCATCCAACTTGGACATTTCTAGTGTATGTGATATCAATTTTATTTCCATAGACAAGATTATGATTTTTTTTATCACAAAAGTATTATGGGGTCAATAGTTTTTCAAATAAACAATGGTTTCTAACAAGTTTCAGACAATGGTAAACACTAGAACGCTAAAAAAAAACACTAGAAGGCAGATCAAAATTTTTTTTAATCATAGTTTTCTGTGCTTTCATTAGCTTGCTGTCTTTTTTTTAAACTTGCATTAACTTTAAAAAAATGTCAAATATAACAGGAAGGAAAATTCACTTTGTCATTTAATGAAAATGGTTCATTTTAATTATGACTAAAAGAAAAATCATTAATTGATTGATATTTCCTGGGATTATCAGTGTTCTTCTTAGGGTCAGAAATGTTAGAAAATTGCCTCAAATGGTGCCATCATCATTATCAAATTTGGGCTTTTGCTGTTGCAAGGTATCAGTTCCATACTATTTATGCCCTTCCAACTGAGGAAGCTGAGCTCCTCATTTTAATGTTGCCCATCAGATACCATTTTGTGGCTGGAGAATTACCTGCAGACATGGCCCTCACAATCTTGGTTGTTTCCCATGACTAAAACTTCTTGAATGCAGTGACCACAGATATCATTCACTTGCATAGCCTGTGACTATTAAGGAGACTGAGACTTTTGTCAAGAGCCTACAGGAACAGCTGAAGCATCACCAGTTTGGAGTACTGACAAACATTCCGGTGTTCATTGACCAATTTTACTAGTATGCCAACAGATCATCTCAAGTGCAGAGTAAACTCAAATTGCTAGAGAAGCTGCCAGAGCTGAAACTTGAGCACCAGGAGGTGGAAGCAGTGCTGGAATTTCCTAATGGGTTTGAAAAGTTCTTACTACTTGAAGTCAATTTCTACTAAGATCCTCAGCACTCTATTGTCAGTTGTGTTTGTCTTGACAGATCTTGAGTCTTGAATCTGTGTGGTTTGAGTTAATGGAGCAGGGAAATCAACTATGATAAAGCTGTTGCTGGTAGACCTGGTGCCCATTTGGGGGATCAGACATGCTTACAGAAATGTGAAGATTAGCTACTTCAGGAAACGCCATGTGGAGTAACTGAATTGAACATTAGTGCTGTGGAACTCCTCATTCACAAATTTACTTCGGAGGCCCAAGGACAATATCACCAGTTGTGATGCTGCAGCATCTCTGAGGATTTCACTCTTCATCCTGTTGCTGGTCTATCTGGAAGGCAAGAAAAGCTGAATGGCCGTTCCCAGATGACCATGCCCTGTCCTAACTTGTTTATGCTGGACAAACCAACCAACCACCTGGACATGGAAATGATTGTGGACTTAGGCCATGCTCTCACCATTTTCATGGGTGGCATCTGGAAATATGCATTGAACAATAAGAAATTATAATCTGAGTGAATGATGGTGCCTTCCTTCTAAGATTATCTAAAATTTATACTCATATATCTTTTTGTACATAACTGTTTTCAAGTTGTCTCTCCCTTTAAATTGTGAACTTTCTCAGGGCAGGAAATATTTTTGCCTTTCTTTGCATCCCCAGTGCTTAGCACAGTTCTTGGAACATAGGAGATTAATGAATGTTTTTTTTTTGTTTTGTTTTGGAGGGCAATTGGGGTTAAGTGACTTGCCCAAGGTCACATAGCTAGTAAGTGTTAAGTGTCTGAGGACGAATTTGAACTCAGCTTCTCCTGACTCCGGGGCCTGGTGCTCTATTCACTGTACCACCTAGATGCCCCTTAATGAATGTTTCTTGACCTTATCTATAATAGATTTTAAAGCTGCATGTTTAATTTCATTGTTTTTGTTTGTTTGTTTACATCTAGGAAAGCACAGACTTCTACCTTGTTGTTGAAGTTGGTGACTTCCATTACAACAATACTAATTGCCCAGACACTCTGAAGGCTATTGTTTATTTTCTGCATATCATAGTTGAATGCCTGTTCTAATTCATCATTGGCTCTTCCAACTCAGTGATAGGAGCACTTCTTAAACTTGTGCAGATCATAAAACATGAGTGTTTTCTCATCCCGTTAGGTTCTTGTCCTTCATCCATACATTTTGATAAAAGATGGTAATGGAGTCATTCCAAATCTTTTAACATTTTGGAGTGAGACAGGTGAGGATATGGGCTTCCTATACAAAAATGCTTTTTATCTGGACAATACGCATTCCATATTTTTTTGACTTTTCCTGTGTCAGTTGCTAGGCCCATATTTGCATTGAGAAAGATTTTATTATTCTGGAATTCAATGCAATCAAGATGATGGTATCAGAAGGGTGTAGAGGAATTTGGCATCTCTACGGAGTCCTTCTCACAGCATCATACAAGATTATGGTGGCATACATGTTGACAGAGTGAGCATGTGTGTGTGTATACACACACATATTTGATATTTTTAAAAACCTGCTGAACAAAGTTTTCTCTTTTTTTCCCATCAATCTTGAATGATTTTAATATATTGAAGGAGGACACTATATCAAAACAGAGGTTATATTTTGTTTGTTTGCTTTTGGTGGGAGGGTAGAAGACAGGGCAATTGGGGTTAAGTGACTTGCCCAAGGTCACACATCTAGTAAGTGTGTCAAGTGTCTGAGGTCAGATTTGAACTTAGGTCCCGCTGACTCCAGAGCTGGTATTCTATTCACTGTGCTACCTAGCTGCAGAGGCTATATTTTGAAAATGCTTTTTTATAACCAGCAATAATAAACATACTAAAGTGAAATCTTGAATTCTATATACTTTTCAGTCAGGTTGTGACAAAAAAATATGATTTACTCTAGACAATCATTTGTGAAAGACTGGCTGTTCAACTTTCGTGTTTTCATCAAGGATATATTGTTGAGGTTCATAGATGATTTTATGAAGATTTTATGGATGAAAAAGCAAGCATTTAGGTCAATATCTCAATTAATTTTTAGTTACCTATTTTTTGATAGTACTATAATACATTATATTCTCCATTCTTTTGGTGTCTCATCATTTAGATAGATTGAATATTGAATTCTTGATGTCTTTTAAATTGTATTATCTTTAGGGTATGTTCCTTCTTTGTATATTCTATTAGGTCCAGTCACTCTTTGCAACTTTGCCTTAAGTTCTGTTTCCATTTAGTTTTCAGTCCAAATTTGGATATTCTGATGTCATTGGTTGTATAAATACATTGATAGTGAAACCCTGTGGTGGGCTATTGATATCCCGTCCTCTTACTTACCCATAGTAAGTCTTTGGTCGTCACCGGCCTCCTAGGAGGAATTACCAGACAGAGCACCCGAGGTTTAAAGGAGTTGTTTATTCAGGCTCAGTTACATCGCGACTGCCCTGAACTTCCGCATCAGGGCAACTTATAGGTACATATAGCCAATCATCTTCTACAGCTCTATTCATTACCTTTTAAGGTCATACATCAAGCAAGCAGGCACTAGCCCATATACCATTACTTCCTGGCCCCCAACAAAACCCTACCAAATCTGTTCCATTTTTGCATCTATTTGTTGTCCTTTCAGCACATAAATGCTTTGTTCTTAACATATTGTGTGACACCCACCTTTCTGTAGGCATTTTATGTCCCTCTACCATTTCCTCTTTCTATATTTTTGTACTTTTTTGAGGTAATACATCTTATAGTCTCCCCATGTCCCTGTGCAAGATTATTCAACAATAGAAATGTGCTAAGGATTGGGACTATGATGTTTGCAAATATTTTCATACTAAGTTGCTTAATAAGTGCTTTTATTTACAAATTTATTTATTTTTTGAAGTTCTAGCCATCAGACTTCTGAAACTTTTCTTCAGAATAAGCAATACTAGTAAATTTATTTTTTAAGGATGATTTCTCCCAATGCTGCTATGAAATCCTTTTATGGTTATCTCCCTTCTTACCCGAAACAAACACTCTTTGTAAGTGTGAGTGCATGCTTACACACACACACACACACACACACACACACACACACACACACACACA
>NW_027187376.1:7668806-7787154 GCF_028583685.1 Petaurus breviceps papuanus
ACACACACACACACACACACACACACACACACACACACACACACACACGGTCTGTAATATTGAGTAGCACTGAAATAATTTAGGACTGATTTCATTTTGGCTGAAATGGAGCTTCATTGTTATATGAGTTTACTATAAACCTACTTTACAGCACATTGGTTAAGACAAATTAATTTCCTTTCTCTCACCTTTTGTTATATAAGAGCAGATGTGCCTGCTTCTAAATGCATGCAATACTCTCTGGAAAGCAAACAGATAATTCTATTAGTTGGAAAAGGACTTTTAATCAAACTGTGATCTCCTGTCACAGCTTATGTTGACCCCATTTTCTTTTCATTCTTTAATGTGTCTAAACCTCCTGCATTGCTCTCCTTTTAGCTGTTATGTCAAGGATGTTTTTATGAACAACTTTGATGTTTGAAAAAAAAGTTTATTATCTCATCACTGATCATTTATGGTTATTTTTAATAGCAACAAAATGAAAGAATTTTAAGAGTGCTTTACTGTATCACACTGACATCTAGGCCAAACTTAGAAATTTGTTCATTAAAAGGTATATGTAAACATTACTCTATTTAATTGTCCTTATAAAATGCTTATTAAATATGGTTTTCTTAATAACTAGCAGGAAGTTTGGTCTAAGTTTCAAAATTCTCTTTTTCTTTATAGTAGCATCTGAAATAATGCCACTTGTGGTTTCTTAAAATCATGATTAAAAGATGTATTTTCAGAGGTTTTCAGATTCACTCTAGTATCCGTCTCACATCCCTCTCTCTCCAAACCCTAACCCTCAATTTCTTTATAGTTTAGTAACAAAAATCTACTCTAATAAAGCTCCCCTGTTAACTTTATTTTTCTATGAGCAGTGGTTATATAGGCAATAAACAAAGCTTTATGAAGTGCTTATTATGTATCAGGCGCTATACTAGGACCTGAAAAACAAAGATGAAAATGACAGCCCCTACACTCTCAGAGTTTATAATCTCTCAAGATACAATCTGAGAAATCCAAGAATGAGATCCATCCCCTTTGCCAACCTCCTTCTTAAGGTCTTGTCAATATAGTGAATAAACACAGCTAAACCCTGGTCAATTGATGCCAGAAGGCCTCCAAGAAAAATTAAGAAAAGGGAAGATGCACAATAGTTTTAGTGGCAGTCGTTTATAAAGTCAATCCCATCCTTAGTTTGACAATATGACTGATTGTCTAAGCCATCATTGATGGAACCCAGACTTTGAGGTAGATGTTAGTAATGATAATGTTTTTCATAAATCCTTAAGTTGTCCCCACTCACTGTTGTAGTAACTGTGGTATTTTGGAAGGGTAGGGGATGAAGAGTATCCCAATAATCACAGCGATCTATTTCCCCTTACTCAAGGATTTCTGATTTCATTAATGTAAATTCTCTTTCCGCTAGAGCAGGTTCCATTTGTCTATGTCTTAGTCTTAATTAGTTGCTATGAACAAAATGAAAACTTATTACGTCATTAACCATCTTTTTAATGTTGAGCGTCTGCATATTTTGGCTGGTCCTCTGACCACAGAATCACATATTGGCCCATTATTAGTCCATTGAACAAAGTATTTATAACTTGCTAGGGCCTGCTCAATCTTATGCTCTGCTGGCATAGGCTTCAGGAACCCAGAGTTACCTCAGTGCTATAATTAGGTGTTTGAAGAACACCTTAGTAGAGATGCACAGCAGTATGGAATTCATGATTGTTCTCATTATCACTGTGCTGTAACCAATTTCAGTGTGAAGAAAAGGAAAGTTTATGATGCCCAGTGGATTAACAGCTGAAAGTTAATTGAATTTTATGATTATGAGTAAGGATTATTTAAAGGATAGTGGTTTGATCACAGATGAAAATTAGGTTAAACTCTTTAGAATGTGTGAGCAAGAAGAAAATGTTAACTTTTTTGAGTCTCATATATTAAACAAGCACATTCAAGGAGATTTTATTGAATTAACATGTAACAGACATTTGTGGAGTGCCTATGATGTGAAACACGTTGTGCTTTGACTGATAGAGGCATTGTAATAAATAATATACAGTCCCTCTCCATGAGGAGTTTATAATTATTCTGGGAAGAAGAGAAGGATATACCCAATCATGTATCCGGCAATGTGTAACTAGTTATAATGTGAAAGAAATATGATGAGGCCTTAAAAGAGCAAATGTTGAACCATGTGAGATGAGAGAGATAGTTCAGTTAGGGTGACAAGTAAAGGCTTCATTTAGGGAATAGCTTCTACAAGTCGTAAAGAATGGATGTAAGGAGTGGAAAGCATTCTGGGTACCCAGCAGTTCAGAAAATGATGTGAGCAACAAGACGATGGCAGGAAAATCTGCAATGTGTTTGTAAGAATAAAAATTCATTACTTAGGACGTTGGATAACAAACACACAAAGCATATTTTTGAGTTTGGCCAACTTGTATTTGAGACCAACTTTTCCTCTCCTAGAGTCTGAGCTCGCTATCCAGAAAGCTCTTGTCAATCACCTGATGAACTGAAACAGTGAAGACCCAGCTTAAGAAAAACAAAACAAAACCCCCAAAAAGTGACATACTGGGATGATAAAATTGGGAGAGGAATAATCAGTTTTCTAAGTGATTAAATTCTAGTGTTTTTTTCTCTACATTATTCTAAATTTCTATTCATCTTTTTCTACAGGCCATGATGATTCCTTACAGAATTCCTCAGTATTATATTTGTACTGTTGATTCCCTCTAGTACAAATAAATTCCTCAGTAACGTGACTGTTGAGGATACATGCTTATGGCCACTATTTAGGCAAATCTGAGATAGAGGTAGTGTCAGGGCTACATTTGACTAGAATTGGAGGTTTTAAAATGATAAAGATGCCAGATGAGTA
The DNA here is from genome assembly GCF_028583685.1 of Petaurus breviceps papuanus. Classification (NCBI taxonomy): domain Eukaryota; kingdom Metazoa; phylum Chordata; class Mammalia; order Diprotodontia; family Petauridae; genus Petaurus; species Petaurus breviceps. Next base: position 7,671,685 of record NW_027187376.1, read on the forward strand.
CAGTAGTGTTATTTGACAGATTTGAAGTTCCATGAGGATTTAAAAATGTTTTTCTATTAGCAGAAGAGAAAGAATTAGAAAAGAGTTACTTCTCAGCTGTTCTTTATTCTTGAGGCACTTTATTTCAATTTAGAATTTCTGTTTAGTTTTTGGTGTTGTGAAAGTCATCTTCCCTTGATAATGATATATTTTGAAATGAAACAGGAAAAGGGTATATTCAGAGACTCACAGAATTATGGAGTTGAATGGGGCCTCTGCAGCCAGCAGTTACAACCCATACCCCCAAAAGAATACTTTTAATAATATACTGAGCAAGCAGTCATCCTGTCTCTATTGGATGACCTCTAATGATGGGGAAACCTACTTTCTCCAAAAGTAGTCCACGTCATTAATGCTTAAGTCTCATTGTCTGCAAACTTAAACATCAAGCTTAAAGTTATCTCTTCATTTTCCTGGTTTTACCCTTTTTAGCCAATTGTAATGTTATTCCTTCTCTGAGATTACCTTCTGATTACAACTTAATTATCTTGCATAGACATGGCTGTTTTCATGTTATCTTCCCCATTAATACATGAACTCCTTGAGGTCAGGAATGATGTTTTGCTTTTCTTAGAATACTTAACATAGTGTCTGACATGTAGAAAATGTGTAATAAATGGTTGTTCTTTGAGTACATATTAACCTTTCAAATGCATTAAGACAGAGATCATTTGCTTTTAGAATCTTGTTTTTTCCTTACTACTATTCCCTATGTGACATAGACTTATAGCTCTTCACCATCTTGTTGGACACTATCCAGCTTAGTATGATTTCCTAGGCCTCTTCAAGTAATGGAATTGATGGCTTAACTTAATTGACAAAAATCAAAGAAATGGCTTTTGCTTTTTTAAAAAACAAAACTATATTGTTTTGAGAATAATTGAAGTTAAAATTTTATGAAATTAATACTTGTATTCTGATTTAACATAATTACTAAAGAGGGAAGAATATTGGGACAAAAAATATTGGGCCAAGTTATCCATAATGTGAATATGGGTACTCATTTCAAAGGCTCATTTTATTTTGAACTGGAATATGAGGGAGCCCTTTCTTTCAGCATTCCCTTTTACTCACATGCAATGCAACACTGGAGGTTGAGTTTTTGAGAGCATTTGGAACTGATGGTCCTAGGTACATGTAATATTCCTCTTCTCAAAAGTTTTTGAAAGTTCAGGAAAATTATAGTGGTAGAATAAGGAATAATATCCCTGCTTTATTCCCTATCTACTTTTCATGGTTGTTATAAAGGTAAAATGAAATTCCACAAACCTATAAAACACTACATAAATGCATAATATGTATGCCATGTATCATTCTTGTATTGAAATATCTTCTTGAAACTTCCAAAGATCTCTACCTAGTTGACTTCTCTTAAAAGTAGACTTTCGCATGAACAGAAGTAGACATAGTGGAAACATTTGTTTCATTAATTCATGTTGAATGGAGAGAAGCAGAATTATATCACAGATAGAGAGCCAGCCTTGGAGTCAGAATGCTCTGGGTACAAGTGTCAGTCTAACTGTATGAAGTTGGACAAGTCACTGCCTTCTTAGTGCCCTAGGCAACTTTCTAAAATTAAATTGCACAGATGAATTGCAGATTTGAAAATGGGAAGATGTTTTCAACAAGGAGTTCCCTATACCAATATAATATCAGTATTAGACCAAAAAATTACAGTTGAATGTATCATTTAACTTTGAATAAATATTCATAATTGTATTACAAAGCAGAAAGTGCTCAGAATCAAAGAAGGATCATAGAGTTGAGTTTTTGATAGCATTTAGAACTGATGGCCCTGGGTAAATGGACTATTCCTCTTCTCAAAAGGTTTTTTTTTTAATTCAGGAAAATAACAGGGGTAGAATAAGCAGAATGTGCTCAGCATAAAGGAAGGATCACAGAGCACCCTGCAAAAATAGTGTGGGGAGATATTCTTTACATTTCTGAAAATCAAGGAAAGCTTCATGAAGCTTTGGTATTTGGTATTTGATCTGGGTCTGGAAGGATGGATTAGATTTCAATAGGTAGTGGTTGTTAGAAAAGGCACTTTAGGTATAAGGGATGTCATGAACAAAAGCATAGAGTTGGGAAAGCTTGGGCATATTCAATGAATAATAGATAGCCCAGTTTGGCTGGAATATAGGACACCAGTATGTGCATTGGTTTAACATTATTTTTTTAATAACCAAAAAAAGCTTTATATCCTGGGATAAAGAGGTATAATTTAATTTATTAGTGAATGGGAAACCATGAGGAACATGTGGTCAGAGGACCGATGTGATTCAAAACTGTGTTTTTAAAAGTTAATCTAATAGCATATGTAGGATGAATTGGAGGGAAAGAGACTGGTGTCAAGGGAAAGAGAAGTGATAGCAATAGTCTGCTCCAAAGGTAATGAGGGCCTGAAACAGTGTGATGACATTGGAAATGGGCAAAAAAAAGACAGAAATGAAAATTCATGAAGTTTTATATGCTGAATCCAATTTTAAAATTTAAATATTCATATAGAATATTTCACAATAATGCCAACATACCAGATAATATTGCCTTTTTAGCCAAGAAAAGTGTATGTGAAATACTTTTTAATTATTCATTATTTTTGGAATGAAGCAAGAGATTTTGAAGAATATTTGAGAAAAAATCCAAGTTGGATCAGCTACATGAAAATCTTATTTTTCTGTACCTTTCTAAAACATAAAGAAAAAGTACCAGAGTTACTTCCTGAAATACTCGAGACCCAGAGAGCCTTCCCTGGCAATTCCAAATAAAACAGCAACAAAGGAAAAAAAACCTACCATTTGATTGTACATGTACCCTCCCTACACATTAGCCCTCATTTATAGTAAAAAGAAGGGAAGTAAATTTCATCCTTTATTCTCTAAGAATGATCCTCTGTTATCTAGGATTGATTAATCTCTTTATTGTTTTCCTACTGCTTTCTTTGCTTATCAGTTGATACTGATTTTTCTATATTTCCCTGAAATCCTCACATTTGTTATTTCTTACAATATGATAATATTCTATTGCATTCATATATAATCATTTGTTCCTCAATCTTTCCTCAATCCTTTGATTGATGGGTACTTGTTTCATTTTCAATGTTTTGGAGACTACAAAAGATGCCATTGTGAATACATGTTATATTTGGAACTTTCCTTTCTATCTTTGGCTTTTCAGGTATATAAACTCAGTAGCATATCTGCTATATAGAATTCTTAGCACAGAATAAGTGCTCAGTGATGGTCCATTGATACTGATAATGGCACTTTATGTGGTCCCCTAGTTAAATATCTTATCTCTCCATGAATCTGAAAAGCCTCACTCCCATACCTGCCTTGCAATCTATAGTACACCATAAGGATTATTACCTAGTGATGAGACCTTTGCTTCTTCAATAACTAATTCCCTTGGATTAGGTCTGAGACTGATTTGCTTATCACTTCTAGCTGTGTAACTATGGGAAGTCGTCAAATCTCTTAAAACTTCAACTGTCTCATAAGTAAAGTGGAATTATATTGCTAGTACTATGTGCTTCTGAAAGTTGTTCTCAGGTAAGCACTTAGGAAAATTTGAAGTGATATATAAAGGAGATCTAACATACAGAATTTCTTTCTATATTTTTCTAGGTAAGTTCCCTGGGTTAAAAGAAACTGAGGCCTTTGGGAGGAGCCTGTTCCCTCTGTTTCTCTCATTGTCCTTCCACAGTGACTGGTAAGGAATTCAGCATAGATACTTATGTATCCTTAGCCCAACTTTCACTAACTTTTCCTTAGTTTTATCAAGAGTTATGGGTATAATAAACAAATACTTCATGCTGTTTTAATATATTCCATGTAGGATAAAGAGAAAAACAGCATGCTTCACTGATTTGTATGTGTTTTTGAAGGTAATTTGACATAGTTAACTCTGCATGCTAATATGTATATAGATATGAGGAGACATAATCAACAAATGAAGGCTTGAAGTGGGCCAAAGAATGAAACAGAAACACTTTCAGAAGCTAATCTTCAGGGATATGCTTTGATATCTAATTACTAATCCCAATAATGGGTATAATATGATTGCTAACATTTCATTTTATTCTAAGAATTTTTTTCCACTGTATATTAAATGGCTGTCACTTTCCTTCCCAATTTACAATCCAGTTGCATATATGACATGTGCACAGAGAGACATAATACAAATTAGAAAAGTGTTTTGCAGAAAGATATCAGACAATGTATTTCATCTGTTTAATTTAAATAAAGGATCTTCTGCTATGTGTCAACCTCAGTGCAAAAGAAGAGTTTCTGAAGGATATGATGAGATCTCTGATTTGTGTTGTTCATATCAGTCTCATTTGAAATTTAATACAATTTGCATTTTATTTAGCATTTTGTTTTCACGATACTTTTATATTATATATGCACACATACATATATGTATATGCATACACATTCTATTTATGAAAAGAAATACTGTCTGATAGACCATATTTTTTGTCCTTCCCCTCCTCCACTCAACTATCACTATAGACCAATTTTATTTTACAGAGATCTCTATTAAGCTTTCTCACTGGAAAATACCATGTTAATGAGTCTACATTGTGGATCATCACTTAGTTTTAATTTTTCTTTAGGATATTCTTCCTAAGGTGAGGGGAAAAGTTCTTTATTATCTATGAAGATGGCATTTTTGACCCATCAGTAGGGCAATGTGTTTCTATACAATTTATGGTTTTACACTGATACGACACCAATTTGCAGAAACAGCTATAGTTGGGACTTGGGATTTTACCTTGCTAGCTAAGGAGCAACCCATATCATGATTGTATTGGTGCTTCGATATTGTCATTGTCACTGTTCTCCAACCCACTGAACTCATTGACCAAAGCCGTACTAGGGCTACTCTGAACTTAGTTGGAAACTTGAACCAATAGTCATTCATTTCTATATTATTTAAATTTTCTGGAAAATGTTTCTTCTTGGAATTTCTGCTTATGCCATGCTTCAGTAAGGAAGTACTTGGCTATTTGGGGTTTCCCAGAGACAGAGGTTTCTCACTTACTTTATAGGGGATTAGAAATAAATTTTGTGGGAAGACTTTAGACCAAAAATCAATAAATAAAAACAATGTGGCTGGATAAGCATAATAAACATTTCTGTCATGGAAGCAGTAGATAATACCCCCAAATGAGTGAGCAGTATTGTATTTAGAAAATGTATAAGGCACAAGCTTGGATTAGAGATTGAAAGCATTTTCTAAGTATTCTCTAAACATTCAGTGTATTCAGAAAACTGTCTGAGTGCTGCATTTGAAAAAGACCCTGACCATTTCTTCAAGGTGTTTACCCTGGAATAATGTCACCAACAGAGCTAGGCTAGCTATTTTTCATAAGCAAAATTTCTCCCCATCTTGCATGAACTTTTGAAGACTTCCCTCCATTTATGTGATTTGACTTCCTTGGAAAATCAGGCTCATAAATATTTAATTTCAGAAACTTTGTTGCTTAGGCATTAAACTTTTTCTCTAAGGAATCATTTGACTTGCATTTGAGTAGTGTGAATTCAGTCAATCAATGTTTATCAAGTACAAATTGTGCCAGGCAATACTGATTGATTGGAAAAATACGGTTAGGGACAAGGCCTATGATTTCATTGCTATAAGGAAATCCTGGGGGCAGAAACTTCTTATACTAATATGGGTAAACATCTCTGCAATGTAAAGTTATAGAGTTTTCTGGATCAGAGGTGTCAAACTCAAGCCTAGTGGCTGCATGAGTCCTACAATACTCTGAAGGGGGCCTGAAACAGATTAAAAGGTAGTTGGGAAATGTTTGACAAACAGCAACAACAATACAACATAGATATTTTTTTAATTTGTGGTTTTCTAAATCCATACGCTTCTAGAAGGTGTCTATTGCCCTTTGAGTTTGGCATCACTTTTCTTGAGCACTAAGAGGTTAAATGACATTTTCAGGGTCACACGGCCAGGATCCCTGGATCAGATGAAAAACTTGAATTCAGATTTTCTGACCTTGAGGCCAGGTTTCTATCTACCATACCTACCAACATTAAATACAATACTTTTAATCTCTACACTTACCAATTTATAATCCAATTAGTTATATGGCATTTATACAGAAAGATACAATACATATCAGAAAAAAAATCAATATGTACAGACAAGTGTAAAAAGTGACTCATTTTATCTCTTTAATTTAAAGGATCTTCTGTTCTTCACCCAGAATCTAAAAGATGAGGCAAAGTTTGAGTTCCTCAAGCACATTTTGATCTGTATTGTTCATGTCAGTCTCACTTGACACTGACAAGTCATATTACATTGTTTTTATCATAGGCTCTGGGCATCCATGCTTGGCTGCTTCACAATAAAAGTACATCCACCCTTCACCACCACCCCTACACTCTTTAATAAGGGTGGAGGAAGGGAGAGCCCACTGTAGATGAGAGGGTAGTTGTGACTATCCGAGCATTCTGTCCCTTAGTTTTGGTTGGATTAGCATTTCCTTGGTCACCTACAATGTGGGGGTTAAGACACTTCTGAAATCATGGCTGCTGTATATGTAAGGTTGTAGAATAAAATTTAATTTTATAAGGCTCATGACCAGGAAGCCTTGGGCAAAACTATTTGAAGGTCATATTTATGGACTGTCTCTCTATTTTACATGCACAATATCATTCTGACAATTAAAAAAGGTAGCTTTGGGATGTTTTGATTTAAGAATAAAAAAAGAATATTTGAATAATTTATTTTGTATAGTCACTAAAATTATTTTTTTAATGTGGGGTATAAGTTGATTTAGACATTTTAGGGGAATTAAAATTCTGCTCCTCAAGCTGGAGAGTTTGTTTCATTAATTTAGAATAAAATGCAGTCACTGATGAATATTTTAATCATACTAAAAGTCTTAGATTGGTTGCAGAAATAGATTTTTGATGATCAAAAATTTAATGTCGTAAACTATTTATAATTTTCCAACCTAAAGGGACTCCAAAAGCCAGTAAGACTTGCTTGATTTATTTTTTCTTTTTGTGGTTTACTTGGCTAGTGAGATCTTTAGTAGGCATTCATACTGCCCAAAGCAACATTGTAAATTAATAACTTCCCTTATTCAGAAAACAGTCAAACCTTAGTTTGCATGGTATTCTGAACTAAAGACTAAAGTGCAGTTAGAGATAGTTTACTAAGAAATAACATTATTTGTACTGGTGTATAGTATAGTCATTCATATGCTAAAGTCAAATTTGTTAGCATCAACATCAAATTTATTCATATTTGTTATATACTATTTGGTATTTTTAATGGTATCAGAGCTATGATGTAAACAAAATAGCTACAAATTTTTTTTCTATATATTAAGTTTATTTTCCTGTAGTTTTATCTCTCACATTCTTGATGCTACATTTTTCTATTAAATGGCAAACTGATTTAAACTTGGTAGGTAGCAACATAATTGTCATTTTGTAAAATCATAAGATTCTGATAGGTCTTATATATTATTCTCCATTTCGTGTCATATTTTCATCCTGTTTTGAGAATCATCATTGATTGTTTTCTCACATCTTGAATCACCAAGTCCTTAAAACCTTTAAATGCCAATAAAAAGAAAACACTTTTGCATTTTTCTTTAATAATGAAATTCATTTTGAAACAGACCTTACTGTCTCTCCAAGGACCATCATTTTAATTTCCCAGCCACATGTAACAATTAGATCTGTGCAATTATGCCTTGAACAATGAGTAAATCAAATAGGTTTAACAACAGTTAACAACTTGTATGATCCTAATGAACAAGCTTGGCTGTATTGTTAGCCATCATTTGACATAAATTGTTTATTGTCAGGTAAACAATAGCACAGTTTACAGTGTTGCCCCTTGAGCAGAATCTCCTAGAATAATGCTACATCAGTATGATGGAAATATTATTTGCCCTTTCTGTTCAAGACAGATCAATCCCAAAATGCCTTGGGTGAGAAAAAAAATGAAAGGGGTTTGTTTTTTTTTAATGAAGATACTATAGACAACAATTCCTACTCTCAGCCTCCCCTCCATTCATTACGTATCTTTTTTTCTTTTCTTTCCATCTTATGGACATATGTCAAAAGATATTTAAACACTTTTAGCCTTTATCACTTGGTTAGACCATAAAAAGTTAATAACAGACATATTTTATTAGCATTTATGCTGCAAATGCAGCAGACATCTTGAACTCTAGTTTAATGCACCTTTAAAGCCCCTTTTATTGGCCTGTTAATTCCCAGCTGTACTGTTTTTATTGAAATGTGGATTACATTTGCACCATAGTAGAAACAATAGTTAGGATCCAGAACTGGAGGGAAAACAATATTTCCAGTAGTTGGCTAAACTACACATTCAAGAGACTTGAAAGTCTGCCATAAACATTAGTGGCCCATTGAGCTATAATCGTAATAGTGTGTCTTTAGTATAATCATACACACCCTTCTAGATTGGCAAATTGTAATTGAATAAAAAGTAAAGCATCTTTTATTGATAGCATTCCTAACATTCCATTTTAAAATCTCAAGTTTAAGATTTTGAGAAATGCATTATATACAGAAATATATCGTTAAAATTAGGATGAGTTCCTTGTTCGGAGCTAAGACAAGTCCAAAACATGTATTATATAAAGTTCTTATCCAATTTACATAAATGCAAACTATTTGCTAGATTATGTTTCGAATCATGTAAAATATTGCATTCTCTTTCCCTCATGTCCAACTGAATATTAGAAATTCTCCTTTAGTGTTTCATTTATAGTTTCCCTCTCCGTAATTATATTGTTTGTGTGGCCCAGTAGGTGGCAAACTACAGAAGACTGAAGAAACTTACAACCCATCACTAATTAAATAACCAACATCTCACCACCATTTTAATGGGCATTTTCTCAAGTAGAGAAGCAGATGGCATTGCATGAGCCTATCGATGACAGCCTCTCTTTCAATTCCCAGTGAAATGGAAAAGTGGGGGCAGTGCCAATTCAGCCTTTACAACTCATTCCCATAATGGACAAGATGGTAAATGAGTTGTATGGGAGTTGCAGCACCCTGGGGGTGTAAAGATAAGCCATTTTCATTGCCGCTGCATTAGTCCATCTTTGCAAATCCAGGAAGGGAAAATATATGTTTCTCTTGCTTTATTTTGTACATAGCAGGAATTGTCAGTAGAGTTGCACCACAAAAAAGATTTCAAACATTTTTAGTGCTCTTAATTGCCATTTTCCAAGGCTTCCTCTGTGACAGAGTTTACAAAAGGGAGATTTAATAAAAACTATCATTAGCCCCATGGATCAATATGGTTTAGGAAATACAAAACAACTTTGGTTGTTTAAAAATAGGAAGAATCAGAGGGTGTTCCCCTATTCCCCACTGATAGCAAATCACACTATCGATCAGTCTACGGTATAACTGTGCAAAATTTTTAGATAGCAGGTGGACTAGCTGGGAATATAAATAAAGTTTCTCTGCCAGCTGGTACTGTATTTGGTTCCTAAGAGGCCTCCTAGGTATCCCAGTATGAATCCTCCTCGAAAGACTGCAGACTTTTTCCATGGCAAGATGATGAAAGATATAAAAAGACAACATAACGATCTTCCAAGGCACTTTTATCTTCCCTTTCTCTGTCCTGCCCCTTTATTTTTGTCTCTGATGTTCTCTTGTTCTTTCTCACAAATGGTCAATTGTATTTTTCAAGTAATTCAGAGACTAAGGGTATATAAAGACTTGAAACAATACCTGAAAATCAGAGCCTACAACAAGGAAAAGGTAAAATAAATTCTACCTTCAAATAAAACAGTATGATCAAGTTACTACTAAGTACTTAGTAGCAAGAGTCTTGGGTAGCAAGAGTCATATTATGGTATATTGAAACTCATCCTTCTCTGTTTCCAAAAAATGGAAAGAGTGGGCATAATATATATATATCCTTTTTTGGAGTAATGCCCACAAATTTAACTATCTTGTTATATCTAGCTGGCCCAACAGCACCATACCGGACTGTGTTTCACATTCTACCCAGTTGTCCACCCTGACCATCCTGTGACCACTATTCATATATGGCCTCCCACCTTAAATTCTACATCTTGCTCTAGCTCACTAATTAACAATACTTTCATAATTATTCCATGCAAGCATATGTCACTTGACTGTCCTTTGCATCAACATAGCATCTCTTTGACTACCATGATAAATACTCCCTTTCATAGTGAACCTTACTGTATACATGTTATCTCCCTATTAACTTATAAACTACTGGAAACCAATGGCACTTTAACACTTTTAATTCAAAAACTTTTATATTTATATCTCTAGCACTTAGGATAGTACCTGGGATGTAATAAAGACCTAAAAATGTCCATTCACTCCTTCATTCATCCACAGTATCTCTGGACACTTTTTCTATAAATAATTATATTTTCATATTCTCCTACTCCCTAGTTGAGGTGGAGGAATCAGAATATTCCTTGTTCCCCCTGGACACTGTTACATAGTTACCTCTACTCCTTTGAAATTCATTCAGTCAAAGTTAAGTGACTTGCCCAGGGTCACACAGCTAGTGTCTGAGGTCAGATTTTAACTCAGTTCCTACTGACTGCAGGACCAGTGCTCTATGCATTGTGCCACCTATTCCCCTCATTGAATTCATTTTTTTTCATCACCTGATAAGATTCTGATAGCTATTATCTACTGACCTCATCCTTCTTCAGTGATTTTAATGGTCAGCTTATAGTCTTTTCCCCATACTTTGTGACTTCAGCATCCAATGAATGAATCCAATCCATTCTGAATCATGACATCACCTTCCTGATGTTATGGTCTTCCTTGGTAGTGAGGGACAAACCACACAATAACATTTATACATTGAAGTACCTGTATATTTTGTTTTGGAGGGCAATTTGGGTTAACTGACTTGCCCAAGGTCACATGGCTAGTTTTTTTAGTTGTGTCTGAGGCCAGATTTGAACTCAGGTCCTCCTCACTCCAGGGCCAGTGTCCTATCCACTGTACCACCTAGCCACTCCTGTACCAGTATATTTTTAAAAATAAAATTGGGGTAATTGACTAAGCTGTCTGCTCTTAAGATATTGTTCAAAATTATCACATTAAAGACATTCAAATTGGTGTGGCCTCGTTCTTCTCATGCATATACGTTTCCAAACATTCTAGCTGATTTATCATTGTCTGGAATCCTCAAAACTACATGGCATTTCTTTTTAGAGGAGATAGCTGGCTATGGAAATAGAGACCTTTTTTAAGCCCATACACTAAATATGAATAAAAGACTCCCTAAAACCCATGACTGTTTCCATGGTTATTTTGTAACTTTTCCAAAAGACATCCTATGAATCAAACTTGGTGTATTACCATGGTTAAATCATAGCTACTTTGGAAGACTCATATATTAATGGGAGAACCATTACAAGTAGACATTGGTACTTAGAAGGAGACTAATCTGCAGAACCTAAATCCCCACTCTCCTTTGAAGAAAGACTTACACACATTGTCCTGTGTAATCAAGAGGGGGGAAAAGAAATACAATTAATTGAAGCACCATAAAATTTTTACCACATGTCTTTTGCCTTATTTTCATATTGAGTGACTCTCTCAAGGAAGACCTTTGACATATGCTTGTGCTCTGTGTGTCTATTAAGCAATAGCTGACTGACTCAATGTTCCGAAAGGATATAATTCAAAAAGGAAAAAACATTGTAGTTGAGTTTAAATGAATCCCCAATAAAAATTCTGTCTTTGAATGTTCATAATAATTGTATTTTGAGTTTTGTGAGATCTGTCTAGTACATAGAGTAATCCTCATTACAATGTTCTGATTCTCAAGGGCTATACACAGGCCATAAATAGGATAAATAACTAAAGGAGTAATGTCCAAGAGTTCTTCCAGAGAAAAGAGCTATTTCGATGGAAACTTTTTTTTCTGTCTCAGTGATGTAGACTTTATTATCAGAAAATGAATCTTTTGTTAACCTCACAAAGACTTACAGCCCAATGCACCGAATTAAATTATAACTAATTCCTATAATGGAAAAGTGTGCACATAATAGCCTTACTATACATCAAAGATTATCTTGCAATATGCAGATAATTTGATACATAGCTCTTAATATTTTCTAAGGTTGGAATATTCTTCTCACTCATCAAAGTCTAATTTTTATGTTGTAGCAGTTATGGTAAGAGATGGAAACTACATGTCATTACTCTATTAGATAATTTAAAGATATTTTAAAGGCAATCTTTCCCCACATTTCTATTTCTGGCAGTTGACTTTTAATAAATGTATATATGCAAGGGGTCATTTACTTTAAATTAAGTGTGTTAAAGAATTATGCTATACTTTATTTTTTTTCAGTCAACAAATACCAATCATAACTAATACTTTTTAACCCTCTGCTCTAAACAAGATTCTGTATTAAATGTTGTGGGGGATAAAAAAGGAATTACATATGGTCTCTACCTATAATGGGAGAAATAAGATGCATGCATAATCACATAAAGTCACTCATTTGCATGCTTGCATAATCACAATATAAAAAACATCTTAGCAGTATCATATGAGTATTTTAAACACATGGCATTAGGGACAGGCATTGATGGATGAGTCAGGTTTTAGTAAATGCAAGTTGAGTTTGGAGAGGTCGTTCTGGGCAGGGCCAGAGACATGAATAAGACTCACAAAGACAGGAAACACGTTTAGTGGCCTTCAATTTGACTGGTAAACTTCAATGTTGAAGTATCATTGGAGGTAAGGGAAATAATACGAATCATGCAATAGTATAACATGATAACTAGGGTGTGGAAGGTGCTGTAGGCTAAGGTCAGAAGTCTAGATTTTAGCTCCTAGACAGGGGGTAATTATTAAGAGGTTTTTTTAGTGACATGATCAAAGATGTTTTTTTGGTATTTTCCTGGGTGACTGTATGCAGAATGTATTGGGACAGAAGAAGAAGATCAATTAGGAAGTTGATAGAGTAGCCACATTGAGAGGTAATGTGAATATAAACAGAAGTGGTGACTGCAGGAATGCCATGGAACAGGTCTCTGTGACATATTTTACAGAAGGATAATTGATGGGAATAGGAAATTTGATTGGATAAGTGGTGGATGATGAAGAGTCAAAGATGCCATATTTTCCAAGACATGGTGCTTTTTATTTACCTTATTAAATTATTTAAATCTCAGGTATAGTACTACAAATCAACATTTACATAAGTTTATGTTTAAAACTTATTGATAACAACAACAGCAATGGTTATTTCACTTATTTTTCTTTTTCATGTATGTGTATTTTCAGGATAATATCAAAATTATCATTTTGATAAACCATATTAAGCTTGTAGTTGTCATATATTAGAATTGCTAGGAACTCTACAACTCATTATTTGTATGTCCTGTGGTATAAGGGCATTAAGATAACAGGGCTATAAGAGACTGCCAGTCTTTAGTAGAATATCCACCTTCTTATCTCAATTGCTTGATTTTGTCATCACATCTAAAAGTGCTAAAAAGTAGTGAAAATACTTCATTTTTAGGAATCATAACTCTATGCTTCTATATGAATTGGTAAAATGCTGTTTTATATTGTGATTATGCAAGCATTCATTTTTCTGTGCTGTATCACTCAATTTTTTCTTTTTTTAAATTAAATTTTATGTTTATTTTTAGTTAACATCATTCATTTTCACAAGATTTTGAGTGTCATGTTTTCTCCCCATCTTTCCCCTACCTACAACCCTAAAACAGTGATCCCACTGTATATCCCCTCCCCCAATCTGCTCTCCTCTATATCTTCACCCATCCCCGCTCTGACTTTCCAGTAGGACAAGATGGATCTCTATGCCCTGGTGACTGTTTATTTTACTTCCCAGTTGCATGTAAAAGAAAAATAATAATAATATTTTTAAACATTTTATTTTAAAACTTTGATTCTTTCCCTTCCTCCCTTGTCACCCACACTAACTGGGAAAATAAACAATTCCACATAGGTTATACATGTGTATCTCTGCAAAACATTTCCATAGTGGATATATAGTGAAAGACTGACTATATTGCCCTCTATCCTATCCCACCCCCCACTTGTTCTGTTCTCTACTTTGGTCCTATCCCTTTTCAGAATTGGGTGTTTCAAACATCCCTCCACCCCCAACCTGTCCTCCCTTCCATCATCCCCGCTCTTATCCCCTTTCCCCCTACTCTCCTGTAGGGTGAGATACCCTATTTAGTGAGTATGTCATTCCCTCCCTAAGACAAATTCAATGAGAGTAAGGTTGACCAATTCCCTTTTGCCTTCCTGTTCTTCCCCTCCATTGTAACAGTTTTCCCTTGCCTCTTTTATATGAGATAATTTACCCCATTCTGTCTCTCCCTATCTCCTCTCATTATCTCCTCATTATCTCCTCTCTCACCTCTCAGTTTCACCTTTTAAACATCATCCCTTCCTATTCAATTGGTCCTGTGCCCTCTGTCTATGTATACCTGTACACATACATATGCACATTCACATATGTATTCATACATCCATATACCCTCCTATATAGACATATATATCTATGTATACATATATATATATACATATTTATATTCCCTTCAACTATTCTCATATTGAGAAAAGTTTCATAAGTTGCAATTATCATTTTTCCATGTAGGAATGTAAATAGCTCAACTTTGATAAGTTCCTTATGATTTATTTTCCCTGTTTACCTTCTCATGCTTCTCTTGCTTCTTGTATCTGAATGTCAAATTTTCTATTCAACTCTGGTTTTTTCATCAAGAATGCTTGAAAGTCCTCTATTTCATTGAATGACAATATTTTCCCCTGAAACATGATACTCAGTTTTTCTGGGTAGGTGATTCTTGGTTTTAATTCCAGTTCCTTTGACCTCCAGAATATCATATTCCAAGCACTTTGATCCTCAGTGTAGAAGCTGCCAGATCCTGAATTATCCTGATTGCATTTCCACAATATTCAAATTGTTTCTTCTTGGCTGTTTGTAATATTTTCTCCTTGAATTGGGAATTCTGGGACTTGGTTATAATATTCCTAGGAGTTTTCTTTTTGGGATCTTTTTAAGGAGGTGATTGCTTGATTCTTTCAACCTCTATTTTGCCCTCTGGTTCTAAAACATCAGGGCAATTTTCCTTGAGATTTTCTTGAAGGATGATTTCAAGGTTCTTTTTTGATCATGGCTTTCAGGTAGTCCAATAATTTTTAAATTATCTCTCCTGGGTCTATTTTCCAGGTCAGTCATTTTTCCAATGAGATATTTCACATTGCCTTCTCTTCTTTCATTTGTTTGGATCTGTTTAATAGTATCTTGATTTCTCATAAAGTCACTAGCTTCAATTTTCTCCAATCTAATTCTGAAGGAATGATTCTCTTCAGTGAACTTTTGAGATTCTTTTTCCATCTGGCAAGTTTGGCTTTTTAAGCCATAGTTCTCCTCTTTGGCTTTTTGAGCCTCTTTTGTCATTTGAATTAGTTTATTTTTAAAGATTTTTTTTTTGCTTTTTGGAGGGTAGAAGGTAGGGCAGTTGGGGTTAAGTGACTTACCCAAAGTCACATGGCTAGTTTTTGGTGTTGTGTCTGAGGCCAGATTTGAACTCAGCTCCTCCTGATTCCAGGGGTGGTGCTCTATTCTCTGCACCACCTAGCCACCCAAGATGTTATTTTCTTCAGTCATGTTGTTGACTTTCATTTCATAATATTCTTTCATTATTCTCATTTCTCTTCCAAATTTTTCCTTCACTTCTCTTATTTGCTTTTAAGTTCCTCTATGGAACTTTTTTTTCCTTAAGTTCCTCTATGGCCTGTAAGCAGCTTATTCCTTTCTTGGAAGCTTCTGGAGCAGGAGTTCTGACTTCACTGTCTTCCTCCCGTTCCATTCTTTGATACTTTTTGTTCCCAAAAAAGGAATTCAAAGTCAGATTGCTGTGCTTGCTTTGCTTCCTTTGCTTGCTCACGTTGCCACTCAATTAATTGACTTTTGAGCTTTTTGCCACAGTAGAACTCTGCTTCCAGATAGGAGAGCTTTGTCCAAAATCTCTGAGGTTTTCATAGCTACTGGAGCTATTAGTTGGGTACCCTCTCAGAAGCCTCTGTTGGCTCTGGCACACTGGTCACACACCCCAGGACCTCTATGATAGACAGCGATCCAGATCCAAGCAGGTTAAAGAAAGAGCGATTACCCCTCATACTGGTCTCTTTGTCCCCTTACTTTCTGCATGCCAGGAGCTCTGACGCAGCCATGTGGCTGTAGCCACTGAGCCTCAGCTGCTTCTCCCTCTGGGGCAGAAGCTAGACTGCATTCCAGGACCCCCTGTTCCACAAAGTCTGCAATGAACTCTCACTTTGTCTTTGGCATTTATGGCTTGATAATCTGGAAACCTCCACAGCTGCTGGTGATCCGCTCTCCTTAATTCCCTCCAGCCAGGGCTGATCATGGGTGCTGAGATGGACCCTTCCTGTTGGCTTTCCAGGATGTCTTCAGGGAGGGGTTTGTTTCTCTCTGTCACTTTATGGCTCCTGTAGCCCTAAAGTTTGTTTAGAGTAATTTTTATAGGTATTTGATGTGGTTATGGAGAGGGCATATGGAGTTTTCCTGATTCTACTCTGCCACCTTGGTTCCTCCCCCGTACTGTATCACTTATATGCCTGTATAGCTCTTATACTGCATAGTATATGATGGGAGTCTGTAAGTTAAAAAGAAATAGTACTATAGCCATGCTTCCTAATATCTCATATTTAAGATAGCTTATACCTTTGAGAAACCTTTGGCACTGGGTTTGCTCAGGGATTTACCTCTTCTAAAGATGTCATAATCCTAATATGAGTTGGAAATCTTTGAAATGTGTCATCTCATTTGATGCTGGCACGGCACAAATTTTGCAAAAAAGACATAGATTGAAAAAATGAATGTTTTAAAATTAACAGATTTGTTGTCAAGTATATCTTGCTCTTTAGGAAATAAACTGTGCTATGATCTTGTGTTATGTAGAGTTTATTGACAGCAAACATTATTTAGGCCTAAGGTATCCTAATAAAAATCCTTGTGGATTGACATCTTTGATAGGTGCAGAAACGGCTAATACTCCTATCATAAGATTATGATTATAATGGAATATTGCAGCAGAAATCATGAATGTTTAATAATTATGGTGGCATGTTCAAAAATATTGAAAGCCTCTGTGTTGTGATTCTGCTATTGCAATCTGAAGGGTGTCAGCCTAGATGGATTTTCTTCTGCTTCCCTTTTGAACAATACAGTCAACAGAATCTTCCCTAACTATGTCCTTGGGGCTGAGCCACGTTATTTTATTTGAAATGTGATTGTAATCTAAGGCAGAATATGTCACTATTGTGTATTTAAATTTGATTTTTTTAAGGGTAGCACTATAAAAATAAAAAAAAAGGAAAATCTAACTTTTAAAACCTTCTTTTATTGCTTTTCTAGGTAGGGCCAGAGGGAGTACACAAGAGAGACTAATGCAATTGAAATATAAATCCTTATTTTCTTTTTCTCTCTTGGCTAGTGTAATGGTAGATCTCATAATGTCACATCTAATGGTACTAAAAAGTAGTAAAAAATAATGACTTTCATTTTTAGGAATTACATGCTTCTATATGGACCACTGGTTACTTTGATTCATTGGTACCCTCAATGATGTAGGCATACCCTCCTACAGTACATATCACAATCTATCAGTGCCTTCTTCTTCTTTTCCATATACTTCAAAAATTCTTCATGGAAAGGTATGATCTCTGAGACCCCTCTTATCTCCAACTCTCTTGAAAGTGTCAGCAGAGTAGACAAGCTATTTCTGTTGACATTTTTTAGTGTAGGAGTTCTTTTTTGTTTGTTTGTTTTTGCTTTATGGTGGGCAATTGGGGTTGTGATGACTAAAGTCACATGGCTAGTAAGTGGGTCTAGTGTCTGAGGTCGGATTTGAACTCAGGTCTTCCTGACTCCAGGGCCAGTACTCTATTCACTGTACCACCTAGCTGCCCATAGTGAAGGAATTCTTAACCTGGGACCCCAAACAACTTCAGGAGGACAATGAACTCAGATGGGAGAAAATGCATCTTCTTTGGTTATTTTACCTCAGATATTTAGGTTTTCTTTAATTTTAATAACCAATAAAAGTATAAAACTTTATTTCAGGATATTAACCATTCATAGATGACAAATATACCATTCTTTTCCTAATCTAAAAGGAAAAAAAACAAAGGACATTTCTTTATAGCTAAAGATCCATGCCAAATGTCAATAAAATTATCTTAAGATTACATAAATGACTTTAATGGGTAAAATGATAAATCTTTACTATTTAAACAACTTTAAGTAGGACAGTACCAGAAAAAATCATTTATTGCATTTCCTTTTTTAGAAATATGATACATATATATGGATATTGAAATATATTCAATATATGCATGAAGAGAAATTAAAACTGCTTCCAGAATGTATATTATTGAAAAACAAAATTTTTCCTCTATACTTGCTTTATTGGAATCATCTAACACAAAATTGTAAGTGAGCTAGTTTTTGCTTTCTCCTTTTAAAAAAATAAAACAATTTTCATTTATCAAGTATTTAGTTTTCTTTCTCCCAAGTCCCTCTCAGAAAAAGAAAAAAAAAAAGAAAAACTGAGAGAAAAAGAAAGAAGCAAACAAAAAAAAATCCCCAAGTCCTTATATCATATAAATATAAATATTCAAAACAAATTGCCAAATTATTATGTTGACCAAGTTGAAAAAATACATTTTAACTCAGCATTCCATTCACTTCTTTGTCATGATATAGGTAGCATTCTTCATCAGGCTTCTAGAATTTTCATTTTTACAATATTGATAGTTTAAATTATTCACCTTATGTTGCTCATTTCACTCTGAATTGGTGCATACAAGCTTTCCAAGGTCTCTCTGAAACCATCTCCTTCTTAATTTCTTATAGCACAGTAGTATTCCATTATGAGTGTATACCACACTTTATTCAACCATCCTCCCAGTTAATGAGGGCCCTCATAGTTTTTGCCACCAGAAAATGGCTGCTATGAATATTTTTATGTAGGATCTTTTCCTCTTTCTTTGATCTCTTGTGGGTATAGACCTAATAGTGATATCACCAAGTTACTTTCCAAAATCATTGGGCAGATTAACAGTTCTTCCAACAGTAGTTTAATATACCTATTTTCCCATAGCTGCTTCAGCATTTGCCATTTTTTTTGTTTATTTGTTTGTTTTGTCAGTTCTACCATGTTGATGTGTGTGAGGTAGGATCTTAGAGTTGCTTTACATTGTATTTATCCTAATTATTAATGATTTGGAGCTTTTTATAGGATTATAGATATCTTGGGTTTCATCCCTTGAAAACTGCCTGTTCACATAATTAAACTATCAATTGGAAAATTACTTTTATAAATTTTAGTGAATTCCTTATATATCTTAAAATGAGACCTTTATTAGAGAAACATGCTGCAGAGATTTTTTCCCCCAGTTGACTGCTTCCCTTTTGCATCTTCATACATTTATATGGCCATAGGTTCCTTCATCACCCTCTTGACAAAACTTAATCCCTTTACTTCTATTCTACCT
This sequence comes from Petaurus breviceps papuanus, assembly GCF_028583685.1. Lineage (NCBI taxonomy): Eukaryota > Metazoa > Chordata > Mammalia > Diprotodontia > Petauridae > Petaurus > Petaurus breviceps. The sequence goes on from NW_027187376.1 coordinate 7,691,344, forward strand.
TCTTCCATCTCCTCTGCAAATCCATTTCCTTGTGTATGTGTTTTAGATAGCCTTTGGATTCTAGTAGTACCCAAGAAGGCACTCTTCCTTCATGTCCAAGCTTCACCAAATGAGTATGACTTCTAAAAAATCAGTCCTCTTCTCATTAAATTGGAATTATGATAATAATAGTTCTTTAGGGTGTGCAAAATGTTTTGTATAACTTATTTCTTTTGATCTTAACATTAACCTGGTGATATATTATAGGTGATTTTAAGCCCTTTTGAGATGTGGAAACTGAGGTTCAGAGAAATAAGTAATTTGCCTAGGATCACAATGTCAGTAGGAATCTGAGAAAGAATTTTGGACCTGGTTCTTCCTTAATTTAATTTGAACTACACTAAGCCTTCCCTAGTATAGTATTTGTGCTTTTCAAGAGGCAAGATGCTATAATTATTTGGCAACTAGGTTGTACAGTGGATGGCACATTGGGCTTGAAGTCAGGAAGACTTGAATTGAAAAATGGCCTCAGATATATATATATATATATTAGCTGTCTAATTTTAGGCAAGTCACTTGACCTCTGTCTGTCTTAGTTTCCTCAACTTAAAATGGGTATAATGAGGTATAATGATAGGTAGCCCTTACCTGTCAGGGTTGTGAGGATCAAAGAGATAGTATTTGTGAAGTGCTTCTCACAGTTCTTGGTATATAATATGTGCTATAGAAATGCTTGCCATTGTGGCCATTGCTGCTGCTGCTGTATTTTGTCAATAATAATTCAAAGGATTGCATTCCCAAAGTTCAGACACAAGTGACTATCTATTTGATGGTGGAACTATAAAAATAAGAAAGGAAAATCTAACTTTTAAAACCTCCTTTATTGCTTTGCTTGGTAGGGCCAGAGGGAGTACACAAGAGAGACTAATGCAGTTGAACTATAAATCCTTATTTTTTTTTCTCTCTTGGCTAGAGTAAGGATAGATTTCATAATGTCACATCGAATAGTGCTAAAAAGTAGTGAAAATACTGACCTTAATTTTTAGGAACCATACGCTTCTACATGGACCACTGGTTACTTTGATTCATTAGGACCCTCAGTGATGTAGGCACACCCTCCTACAGTACAGATCACAATCCATTAGTGCTTCCTTCTTCTTGTCCATATACTTCAAAAATTCTTCATGGAAAAGTGTGATCTCTGAGACCCCTCTTATCTCCAACTCTCTTGAAAATTTCAGTAGAGTAGACAGGCTATTTCTGTTGACATTTTTTAGTGGAGGTGTTCTTAACTTGGGACCCAAGCAACTTCAGGAGACCATGAACTTGGGTGGGAGAAAATGCATCTTATTTGGTGTTATTATCCTCTGATTTTTAGGTTTTCTTTAAATTAGCTTAAAATATTATTTTTAGAAGGAGTTTGTAGGTCTCTCCAGAATACCAAAGTGATCCATGACACAAACAAGATTAGGATTAGGGTTATGCATTGCACAGATTCTTATATATAAATTGTGTTTTATTATTGCATCTATGGAATGGATATTGGCTTTGGAGTCAAGTACTTAGATTCCAATTCTAGCTGGGATAGATACTATTTTCAGTTCTTTAAATGTCACTTAATTTCTCTAACATTGGTTTTCTCCTCTGGGTAAAAAAAAAAAAGATGATTGGACTAGATGATCTTTAGATTCATTTTCGGTTTTATCTATGATTTTTATATATGATTTAATGAAAATTGTAACAAAACCCATGTAGGAAATCCTTAGCAATATTACATGTGTATATGGATGTGTATGTATATATGTATGACACAAAGAGGGCACACTTTTGCTTTGAGACCTTCCCAGTAATAGCAGCTTCCACCCATTTTGAGAATTTGTTTCCATGAAAAATATTTTAGGAGAAACAAGTTTTCACTTGTGTAGGTGGTTAATTTTAAAAAGTAAAAATATTAAAATCGGCTTAGAAGCAGAGCATTCCTGGCCCTGTGAGAGTAATTTTCTGAAGCAGAGTACTTGCTGAACCAACATAGTTGGGGGTCAAGAAAATTACTTAAATGGAGACTACCTGGGGGCAAGAGTAGAAAGAAAGGGAGTTATTCTGGTCCAGAATGGCTGAGAAGGAAGGGAGGAACAAATTGGGAAAACAGGCTCATCAAGCTAGGTATAGACACTCTTAAGTACAGATGAAGTAATATGGTAAAGAATGGAGGTGATTCAAGTGGGAGCTCTAGTTGGGGTGGGAGAGAGAGAAGCTGAGTCAACCTCTGCTCTTATTGGAATGTTGGAGTTAGAGATATTGTGGTAGTATTTCCTCATAATATCTTAATGTCATCAAATTTTATAAAATCATAATGATCATAATTATAATTTAGACATATAAAATGTTTACATTTTCCAAAGTGCATAGCATGCACATCTTATTTATACTCCACAAAAACTCTGTGGACAAACACTAGTTATTATTTCCATTTTATAGCTATAGTCTTTCCATGAGTTTAGAGATATATGAAAATGTAATAAAGAGAGAGAAGATCTGTGAATTCTGGGTAAAATCAATTCAGTGGGTGTAGAACATTTGGTTATCATAGATTATGTGATTAGTGGACTCATGAGACCGGAACATATAAAATTCAGGCTTTTATATTCAATCTTGTAACTAAACTTTCTTATTTTAAGACACCATCTGTGTGACCCTGAATAATTCACTTAGGCTCTAAGTTGCCTCAGTTTCTTGAAGTTGTAAAATGAGGATAATCACAGTACATTATAGTCAGGATTATTGTGAGGATCAAATAAAACAGTATTTGTAAAGCACTTAATACAATGCATAGCACATATTAGGTGCTTACTCACTTTCCCCTCATTTTAAATGAAATAGTGTATGTATAAATAAACACATTCTTAGGGGCTTAATAACTACTAGTAGAAGCAAATTCAAAGGAATTTGACAGTACTTTTAAGGGACTTTTGAATGCTGAAGTAATAATTAAAAGAGGAATTTTAAGAAAAATATAGAATTGAGTAGAACACATTGTGAGACCCTATTTCTATATCAGTCTAACAGTAGGAAACTCATTTGTGTGACCAGCTATTGATGATGATCCCTAAAAAACACTGAAGACTAGAGAAACAAGATAAGCAGAGACAAAGAATTATGAATGACTCTCTGTAGTTGCAAACTGGATCTCTAGTTCTATTGACTTTCAATCCTTTCTTTTCTTCATGGGACTTTGCTTCATTTTCTGAATTTTAAGTCATTAAAAAATTTCTTTGTTTCTTTCATTTTGATATCATCTAGATTTCTTCCCCTGCATCTGTCCTATCTGTCACAGTGGGTGATCCCTTATAACCCACCCCTTATAATAAAGGAATTTGGATTAATTCTTTATATTTATACTGATTATTCAAATGAGGAGAAAGTACTGTTGCTAAAATTGGTCCTGATGGAGATGGTCACTAAGTAGCCATAGTAATTTAATTATTCTGACTACAGATAAACAATCACATGAAATTCTAAAATAATTCACTAGATAGTTATCCAATTTGCTGCATTCCCAATAGATCAGAAATTTAAAGCCACAACAACAAAAAAGAATTTCAAAATTTCCTTGAAACTTACCAAAATATATGATTTCCAGCTTGCTTTATGCCAGCAAAAGAAAAAAAATGTTTTCAGTTAGACATCTTGTTCATTAGTTTTGGAAAATTTCATGTTCAAATCATTTACAGCTCTTTATTCTGAAGAATGCCCCTTTGTATTTATACAATGAGAACTTTGAGAACTTTAGATAGCTCTTGCCTAAAGAATTGAGAAAGATTTTTTTTCCTTCATAGTATTTCACTATTAATATGAAAAGTGCAGAGGTGCATGAAAAAGGATAGTAAAATAAAACATAGTCTTTGAAAAACTCAATTAGTTTTATCTCAACAAATTTACCTGTGTCTGACCTTTGATTCAATATTTGAAATACTCTTAATACTTTTTCAAATTAGATTTAAATATTTTGAAGTATTATTCTTTTGTTTGAGATAGAGATGCTCTGCCATGAGAAACTTAACTAACTTCCCAGTCTTTGTACAACAATCAAAGCATTTCCAACCCATGAGAGTTCTTTCTAAATCTTCACTGAATGTCACCAGTAAAATGTTCTATATTAAGTTAAAAAATGTTGTAAAAGTCAAATCTATACTTTGTAAAATTAATTTCCTCTTTAGAGAATATTTATATTTGCACAAAAGTAGTCCTTTATGCTTCTAAATGTTTAAATATTTGAAAAATTTTCATTTCAGATTGGTCATGTAAGGTAGCCAATCTGATTTTATTTTACCGATGGAAGTGTTTCAAAAAAATAATTTGCGTCTAAAAATTAAATACCAAATTGATAAATGGTGTATAGAGTTATCTTCAAATACCACAAATAACTTTTAATAACAGCTTATGCATTCCCAATTGAATCATGAATCAAAAATATAATCAGGAATTGATTATAGCTATAATTTTGCCTTAAAAATTTTATAGTAAGAAATAGAATTTTCTTTTAAATGATCAATTTATAATTTTATACCAACTAGCTGCCAAGTTGGCCTTGTTTGTGAAGTAGCAGGACACTCTGAAGGAGATTCAGGAGCATGTGCCTTACAAGTCAAGTCAACACTGTCACTGTTTTGCTCATCTCCCCCTGGAGATGCTTGCATGACTTTGAGCTCAAGGATCTTGGGCAGCTCAGCGCTCAGCTCCTATAGCCAGCACTGAGGGGAGAAATTATTTTGGTAAGAAAGCCTAAATTTCCAGGAACCTGAACCCCAAATACTTGGGAATAGCATTACTTCCAGCACTGTATCTTCAGTCTTCACCTTAGGAAGTGACCAGAGTGGAGACACAGCCTGGCAAATGTTCTTGAAGATGCTTCAGTCTTAGCTACTGAAGACCCAGAAAAGAAAGCCTTTGTCACTAAGTCCTCACCACAGTCAAATAGTACAACATCAGAAACTGATGATTTTAGAAGATGTTTCACCATTTGCTTTGTGTTACACCTTGAGGACTGTGTGCGTTTCTATCAGATTTACAGCTGAAATCTCCAGTGTGTTGTCTCTCCCATTAGAATGAGAGTTCCTTGAAGGCAGGCATTATTTTACTCTTCTATTTGCATTCCTATTGTTTTGCCTGTAGTAAGCACTTAATAAATGCTTCATTCAGTCATTTGTTCATTCTTTCTTTCTTTCACAAGACCCCATCCAGGTAGAATGAGAAAATGCCTTAAGTTACAAGCTCAACATTTAACTCTCTCTGTTCTGAGAAAAGAAAGGAAACTTACATATTCATATCTTAATTAAGGAATATTGACATTTGCAAACACTTGTAAACAACTCTACATAAGATGTGTATTGAATCAATCAAAAATGTACCCAATAGTTAATTTTAGTTAACCCTGAAAGAAATCTAGCTTCCTTTTCTGTCCTCACAACACAACCCAGACCTTAACCACAATCTTCTAGTCCTGGTGTACATCTCACAAAACCACGTATCCCATTTCCAGTGAAAATAAAATGGGTTTTAATGCTAAATTTTAGTTTTTTTGTGTTCACTTTGCATTTGCATGAGCAATAATAGCCACTAAGTGAAAACAGCTGTTCTTAGTAATATTGTTCCTACTTTAGCAAAGTAGTAAAATGGAAAATGCATAAGTTGTCTGAGTCAAAGTATGTCTGGACACTGTACTGGAGATATGTACTGGATACACTTTAGTGGAGATTGGGCCAACTACTGCCTCAGTCCCTCTTCCCAAGGTTTCCTCCACTGAAGGGCTGCATCTCTTTGTACAAGGATTTGCTAAGACATTTGAGGAAAAACACAGACATTTTTGAGTTATAGAATATCCAGTTGAAAAGGCCTTTGAGATTAAGCCCTCTTTTTTTTTTTGAAAATGAAGAAAGTAGGATTCAACAAAATATGAATGTTGAGGACTAACCCATGCTTTTTCTATACCATGTTATGATTACATCTAAACATTGTGATGTAGCCAACAAGGAGCCGAGGTTCATCTGATTGATTAGATGACTCTCATCATATCGAATAACACAATTTGGAATTTGCCACCACAATTAATCAGAGCCAATGTTAAAATTGGATTTTTGAGGATAGGGGCAAAAGTTTTCATGTATAGTTGGCTGGCCTCAGTCTGACTACCCATCAAAAAAGATAATCAAAGCAGTAGTACTTTCTCAACTCAGAAACACCACATATCCATATTATATATGTAGACTTAGACGAGAGGATTTTTCTGGCTCCAAGACTCCAGGTTCTAGGAGCTATTATTATTACCATTATTATTACTTCTGGCACATATGCAGGAAAACCTGTACCAGGAACTGGAAGAACTCAAAGATTACTCAGCCTCTCCATCCCATCCAAAGATCACAATCTTACAAAAAAATATAAACTATTCATTATGATTAAGCTTTAAAGGAATTTTTACTTGAACATAAAATACAACTTGATCCCCAAAAACATCCAATGATTTCCAATTCTAGAGCACAGGAATGTCCTTCTCATATGAAATAGATAACTCTCCTTCATTTAGGATTTTTGTCTGGACTAATGGTATGCAGCTGTCTGGATTGTGTGACTAGAGGCTCCAAATCATAGCTGCCAAAGCTAATGGCAAGATGCTTTCTTTTCCAATTTGCTTAGTCAATTAGCACAGTGGTATAATTTGACTGGATGTTTACTGAGTTACTAAGATGATTTAATTTTCCCCTCTGAAGTTAACTCCAAATTTCTTCTATAAGATGGTAATATAGACGTTCCAAGAGTGTCCCTGAATCTTCCCTCTGCTGATATTCATGCGACATTAAGCATGATTCTTACACATGCTAGGAGGATGTTTCTTGCATGTACTTATAAGCAAACACCCTCTTACCTAATCAAGTCAAGTAGGTAGGTAGGTAGGGGGAGGAGAGCCAATTCTTTTCCCAGGCCTGTGGACTATTAGTTCTAATTGGAAATTGAGGCTTGCTTTTAAAAGACTTTTCATAAGACCCTTTCCTCGTTCATTAAATCATTAAGTGAATGTAACAGGTATTAGTTTTGAGCTTTATTAATTCTGACTTGTTTTTCATTATGAGATAATTGTCAGTCATGAAACATAACGGGTGCACATTTGAATAGAAGAAAAAAAGTTTTCTCATTTGTGTAGGTGTATCTATGTAGTGTGAGGGGAAATTCTGAATTGTGTCTACCTCAGCACTGATATCTATTCGCATTTTTTCAGAAAGGAGAGGAATTTTGAAATAAGTGTTATTTGAGGGTCTCAAACAGGGAAGTGGAAAGCCTATGAAGGGTTCTGTATAACACCTGGTGTTTCATCTCATTTTTATTTTGTTGCAGTTGCTGTTGTCTGGACTTCCCATAAATTTGACCTATTTAACCTCAGTATTACACAGAGTTATGGATCTCATGACACAACATGAATTTTTCTGTGACAACCCTGTGATATCTAGAAGGTTCTCAAGGTCAAGGCAATCTTAATAATTTGATGAGGCAGTCAGTAGTATTATGCTATTTATATTTTGTCTGCCTTTCAGTAGATCAGTTTCTCTTGCATAGTAGGTAGAATGCTGAACCTGGAGCCAGGAAGACCTGAGTTCAAATCCAGCCTCTGATAATTACTAAGTGGATAACTATTGGCAAGTCTCTTGCCCTCTACGTGAGTCAATTTTTTTTTTTGTAAAATGAGGATTGTCATAGCAACTACCTCCTGTTGTTGTGAGAGTAAAAAGACATCTGTAAAGCTCTTTACAAAACTTAAAGCACTATATAAATGCTATTTATTTTTAGCATTATTACCATGTTAATCATTGTTGAATTACTGGTCTGTTAACAAATGTATTTCAGCAAATACAGCATTATAGAACAATAAAGGGCTGGCCTTGTGGCATAAGTTGTGGATCTGCAAGGAGGGAGAAAGTTTCTATGCTAGGAGATTCCTATAAGCATCCTCCTCCCCTCAGAATAAAGATTAGGGTGTAACTAAATTGGGTATCTTACCCTACAGGAAAGTAAGGGGAAAGGGGATAAGAGGGGGGATGATAGAAGGGAGGGCAGATTGGGGGGAGGGTAGTTAGAACACACACCTTTGAAAAGGGACAGGGTCAAAGTAGAAAATAGAACAAGTGGGGTGCAGGATAGGATGGAGGGAAATATAGTCAGTCTTTCACAATATATCCACTATGGAAATGTTTTATATAACTACACATGTATAACCTATATTTATTTGCTTATCTTTCCAGTAAGGGTGGGTAATGAGGGAAGAAGGGAAGGAATCTGGAATTCAAAATTTTAAAATCAAATGTTAAAAAAATTATTATTGTTATTACTATTATTATTATTTTTACATGCAACTGGGAAATAAAATATATAGGCATTGGGGTATGGAGATCCATCTTGCACTACTGAAAAGTTGGAGAGGGGAGGATATAGGAGAGAGCAGATTGGGGGAGGGGATATTCAGTGGGATAGCTGTTTTGGGATGGTGGGTAGGGGACAGATGGGGAGAACATTTGTAACTCAAAATCTTGTGGAAATGAATGTTGTAAACTAAAAATAAACATTTAAAAAAAAGATTAGGGTGTAAAACAATTTTCAAGGTCTTAGGAAACACCAAAACTATAGGGAAAAGAAGTATGAATAATCAGCAGAAATATATGCATTTAAATAAATTGTTAAGGGAAATTGTGATTTAGAAGCACTTTAGTAAGTTAGTGGAGAAAGCATTGTGGAAGGGAGAGTTTCTACTTGAAAAAAAAATACCTTACCTTTTGATTTCCTTGCCAATTTGTCTTGAATCTTGTTGTTGTTCATTCATTTATTTTAGTTTTGTCTGACTCTTTGTGACCCCATTTGGGGTTTTCTTGGCAACAATATTGGACTGGTTTGCCATTTCCTTCTCCAGATCATTTTATAGATGAGGAAACTGAGAAAGACTAGGTTATGTGACTTGCCCAGTATTGCCCAGTTAATATGTTTCTGAGTCAAGATTTGAACTCAGCAATTAGTCTTCCTGATTCCAAGCCTCTCTCCCCACTGCACCAATTCCACAATGCCACTGAACTGCTGCATCTCAAATCTGTGCAAATTGTTTTCCTAATGCTCTCCATATCCTATTGAAAACAGCACAGATTTTATAGAATAATAGCCAAGGTCAACTAAAATGTGGCTATGCCTTAACTATCCTGACTGATCTCATGTAAGTATACTTTGAGCTCTCAGTATTCCAACTGTTTAGTTGCTTGCCATTTATGTGTCTTATCCTCCTCTCTTCTATGTCTGTATATTTATATATGCTATCTTCATGCCCTAAAAAGACTTATCTCTCTTCCTTCTCCTTTCCACCATTTCTGTATAGTGAAATCATTCCCTTCTTTTAAAGCCCAACATTAGCACCATCTCCTCTGTGAAGTCTTTCCATCTTCCCCTTGCTAAAATTGCACCATATTTCCTCACATCTTTGATCTCTCATGTAATTATAATCTAATGCATTTTCAGCATTTGTACATAAATTTATATTCACTATATTTCATTGTACCTCCCCTATAATCTGACTCTAATGTTTTAATGGGGGACAAGCATTAGGTCCTTAAAGACTATGCTGGAGGTGGGGAACCTGTGGCCTTGAAAGCCACATGTGGCGGCCCTCTATATTCTCAAGAGCAGCCCTTTAGTGATGTTTGGCTTCAGTCAAAGGTTTTCACTTGAGGACCTAGAGGACCACATATGGCCTTCAAAGTCACAGGTTCAGTACCCCTGGACTATGCCGATGGAGTGTAATCTCTGGCAAATCATAGCAAGCTGGAAAGGATGCCAGAATGAATGAACCAAATGATGGAACATACATTTGTTTGAGGTCCACCTAGCTATCTTTAGAGACACTTCTCCCCAGGCTATGCACAAGGTGATGAATTTTTTTGGACATTTCAATACTTATACTGCAAAGTTGCAAATTGCCTTGATAGAGAAATTAACCACACCAAATTAACTTACATGTCTTTAAAGGATTGAAATAAATACATGATTGTCAACTTATTAAAGGCTGAGAATAAAGATATACATATGAATGTACATGTATTCATAAATGCATATTATATACAGTTCCTGCCTTTAATGGAGTTAAAAATTAAATATAGTAAGCATTTTACCTATAGTCATAAATTAAAATTCACATATTTAATGTTCTAATTATACTTATTATACACATGTTTGATTTTTGTATCCCTGTCACATAACATATTATAGTGACAATCAATATTAGATGAATAATTCTGTTCAAATGAACTATGATTTAAAGAATTGTAACCTATGACAGGAGAAGAGTCAAAGAAGATTCCCCTGCTCCCCCATTACATGTAAAATGGAATTTGGACAAAGTATCTAAGCTTGAATGGCAAGTTCCAAAGCAAGAGGCCATAAGAAAAAAAGTCAATTTGACAATTTGAAATAGTAGCAAAATATATTTTTGCATATTAAGAGCTTGAAAAGCCATCACAGGTCATCTCTTCAACAAGTTCATTTGCCTAATTAGGAAGCTGAGACCCAGGGTGATTGTCACTTCCCTCAGGTTAGCCATTTAGCTTGAGCGGAGATGGAGTTTGAGGTGAAACTCTCTAAACCCATACCAGGTGCTTGGTGCTTTGCTTCAGGTTACCTGCACTGTAGTCGTTGTTGTTTTTAAACCATAAGTCATTGTCCCTAAGTGATTTTTAAAAATACATCAGAGGACAGACAGACTTCATAACTAAGCTGGAAACAGAGGGATATGTCACTCAGGAAGGTTTCTGGGGAGAATGCTTTCAGTCTGAGAGGGTCCTTCTTTGGAGATCAGATCTCCATTGTGATAATTGTTAGGTCTGGGGAAAATCCAGGTGTTTTAATAGCCAACCATCTGTAGTAGGAAAAATATGCTTAGCTCATATTGACAGGACATCACATGAATTTAGCTAAGTTTATCTTCACAGTTGGCCAAGAACAAATAAAACTGCAGTAGAGCTCCCATGAGGATAGACTATAAGCTCCAATTATTGGTTCATTCCATCAGTGGCAGATGCTCCATTTCTGTACGTAAAAAGGAAGGTTTTGATCAGCAAAACCCATTTGTTTGGTTTACCCATAGCAATTATCACCGTACTTCTTTTTCAAAGACAGCTGCTTCACTTCATGCTTATTTTTTTAAGTTTTCCACTTGGATCTATATCATGTGTGTGTTTTACCCTTAGGCTAGTTTTTTTAGGTGTTATGCTTTGTAATGAATCTCTTCTTATTGCCATCAATCATTTGCTTACTCATCATATTGCACTTGTCTTAGAGTTATTTTGAAAATGATTTCCTCAATGAGAAAGCAGACAAAAAGTTCAGAAAGAAATCAATTCACATGAATTGGAAGACTTTCCTTTACAATAATTAATGAGTAGTAAACAGGCCTTTTAAAGAGCTTATTATAAACCAGTTCTTATTAAGTACTGGGCATATAAAGAAAAAAAATAAGTAGTTCATGCCCTCAGAAGGCTTACATTTTAATTGAGACAACATGTAAATAAATTGCTATATATAAGACATCTGTGTAATAGAAAGTCATTGGATTGAATTTACAAAACATTTAACCAGAATTTTAATTTCATTCTAATTAATTTACTTCTAAAGGATTTAGAAATGTTTTTATATTAAGTTTCTCACATTTTTCAATTAATATTATTTAATACCAACATTGCTTTGGTGGTTACCAGTGTTATGTCTTGTAGCAATGATGGTGGAAAGCAAAAACAAAATGAATATATGTCAAGTAGCAAATTTTAATCAGTTAACCCCAACCTTAAATTAAAATATATATATTTTTTCTTCCTGTTTTCTTTGCCAAAATGAATTGCTTTTTTACTAGAAAAGACAGAATTAATAAACCTTAAAAGACAGTGGAAACATAAGATAAAAAAGCTAGAGGGAACTTGATTTTAAGTCTCAAAGCAATAGTATCCCATAGTATGGAACAAACTGGCAGGTGTGATTGCTGTGACACTGCCAATGACCTCTGAACGATGGCAGAGAGTGCCACAGGAAAAATGTCTCCATTTAAAAACTAGGGAACCTTGTGCACATTACACTTGTTGGTGAGCTAGTCTTGAATTTCTGGCAAAATTGTAGAACATATCATTAAAGTAGTGGTTGCCAAAAATCTAGAAGAGTGAGGGCTTGTCACGAACAGTCAATATGGCTTTAACAAGAAGTAATAATGATAGCTTTGATCTCATTTTCTTTTTCGGACAGGACAACTATCGTGTTTGGGGAATGTCATAAGTATACTTTTATTTAGACTTAAGCAAAGCAAAGCAATGAAAACATTGCCCTAGTGTTCTCCCTAGGGGTAAGATGAAATGATGAGGGCTCCCATGGTTATGGAGAGTTGATTGGATGATATGATATGACATAAAAAATGTCATTGATGGATTGAGGCAAGAAGGGCCCTAGTAGAGTACCAAGGAATATCTTGGGTGCTGGACTATATATACTATACAATTTAACATTTATATCATTGACTTGAGTGGATGCAGAGATGACATACTTATCATTGTAACACATTCAAAGCACAGACAGATTTTTTTTAAAGCAATCGGGGTTAAGTAACTTGCTCAAGGTTACATGGCCAGTTATTTCTGGGTATGGTGCTGAGTATCTGAGCCCGAATTTGATCCAGGTCATCCGGACACTGGAGCCAGTGCTCTTACTCGCTGAGCCACCTGGCTGCCCCTAAGCAATTGGGGTTAAGTAACTTGCTCAAGGTTACACGGCCAGGTGTTTCTGGGTGGGTGCTAAGTGTCTGAGCCCGGGATTCGATCTCCAGGTCTTCTCAACACTGGAGCCGGTGCTCTTACTCGCTGTGCTACCTGGCCGCCCCACACAGACAGATTTTGATAGTCCAGAATAGTGGTTCTCAAACTGTGACTTGTGGACCTATCACCCTAATAGGTAGGCAGGTGGTGCAGTGGCTAGAGCACTGCACCTGGCATCAGGAAGGCCTGAGTTAAAATTCAGTTTCAGAAACTAAGTAGTTATGTGACCTTGGGCAAGTCCATCTGTCTCAGTTTCCTTGATTGTAAAATGAGGGTTAGTGGCATCTATTCCTTGAGTCTTTGTAAGGATTAAATGAAATATTTGTAAAGCACTTAGTATAGTGTTGGCATATCTTAATAAGTCCTCCCTCCCTCCCTCCCTCCCTTCCTTGTTTCCTTCCTTCCTTCCTTCCTTCCTTCCTTCCTTCCTTCCTTCCTTCCTTCCTTCCTTCCTTCCTTCTTCTTTTAGAGGGTTCAAGAGTCAAAACTATTTTCATAAATAATAATAATATATTATTTTCCTATAAAATATCCCATCCCTTTTCAACTACATATCTGTGTGAGGCCAAATTTTCTTATATACTTCAAAATAACATATCACAAAAGATTTAGTAAAGAAGTAGATATGAAAATCTCATTTTCTTCTATCAAGGCAGACATTAAAGAGACTTGAAAAAATACAATGAAAACACTTTTCCCACTAATTTTGAGAAAATAAATATTTATTATGGAAATGATTTATTTTGAATTATCTAGCCTTAAGAAAATGATAGAGAAAATGCTAAGAATGCAGTTTAAACGTATGCCTTTTGTAATTTTTGAGAGCTGATTGTTAAACATTTATCAGCACATCCCTGGACATAATCTACATAAGCAAAAATTCTTCAAGATCCTCAATAAAATTTATGAGTGTACAATGGAAGGCTAACATGGTTAAGATTCACTAGTCTAGAACATTAGGAAGAATCTCATAAAAGGAAGTTAATCAATGTAGATAATAATCAAATTGAGAGTGCTTGACAATTCAATAGATAGGATGCTATACTTTGAAAAGATTATTTTATTAATAACTGATTTTATATACAGAATGCAAAGAAGGTTTTTTTTCATTTTTTATTTTTATTTATATTTTGTTTATATTATATTTATATTTATATTTGTGAAGGACAGGACTGACCTTGAGACATTCTCCCCTTCTACTCAATGTTGGGCTGAACCTTATCCAACTGGGTGAGCTTAGTTCTTTTAAAGAGTAAAGAGAATCTAACCTAGGTGAATTCAGGCCAATTATTTTGTTCTGGTAAGACTGGGTAGAGGATAGATGCTTCTTTTTAATAGATTGCTGGAGGCAATGTTCTGGGTAAAGAGGAGTCTCATTATGTAAGAGTGAAATAATCACATTCATGGCCCCACCATTAGAATAAGCCCACCTCTCATTATAACACTCATTCTTTCATCAATTATTAGTCAATCAGAGTTGATTTCTACACATCAGGGACAATCCCTTTTCTAAGGGTATTAAATCTTTTGACAGTTGCCAAGTTTCATCTTTGGTTTTCAAAGAGCCACTGACCTCAATTTATAATTAATTAATAAATCAATAATTTTAATAATATTTAATAATTAATATATTATTAATTATTAATAAATAATAAATAAATAATAAATTTATTATTAATTACCTCTAGGTAATTAACTCTGTCTCAGACTTGTTTTTTGTCTCATCCTGAAGTCAAGAAGACATGAGAATGTTTACCTGAGACATTTAAGTAATTATGTCTCTTTTCACAAGTCATTTACAATATACACACAAATACATGTGTGTATATACATATATGTGTATATACACATGTATCATCATCATGTGAAAACTCAATAAGGATAAGTGTAAACTACTGTATTTGTTTTAAAAATCATCTTTAAAATACAAGATGGGAGAGATATGGCTAAATAGTAGCTTATGTAAAAATGACTTGTAGATTTTAAGCACTACAATCTTCCAGTGAGTTAACATTATAACATGTTAAGAAAATCCCTCCAATGTTAGGATGATGCTTGAAGAGATTAAGAGCTACAAGGAATATTAGAGGCAATATAGTCCATCTTTGGAGGAAAGTAAGACCCAGATGGGGTGAATTGCTCAAGGTTTTACAAGTCGTAATCAGAGCCAGGATCCTAAATGAACTCACTCCAGAGGGAGTGCTCTTTCTACTTAAGTGATATTAACAGTGTCCTGAACAGAGGAAATCATAGCAGTTCTGTGACATTGGCGATTATCACAGCAAATGACTCTTGGTCGTTGGCAATATTCAAGCTGAATCTCCAGTGTTTTGTTTAATCTGGTATGTCACATTTTTGGAAAGACATCAGAAAACCAGTTACCTTCTAGGGAGGTAAATCTGAATAATGAAGGGTCTTGAGAATATGCCATATGAAGATTGTTTGAAGGAACTGGAGGGGTTTAGCCTGAAGATCTGAAAATTCAGAGGGATCTCCAGCACTGGTTTCAATTCAATTCACAGGTTAAAAAAAAAAGGTCCTGTGACTCTACTCAGTCACAGGTTAAAAGTTGAAAAGAGGACAATTTAAGCTTGGTATAATGTAGAAATTAGTGCTATCTGAAATAAATGAAATAGACTGACTTCAAAGAGAGTAGTTTTCCTGTTATGAGAAGTCTTTGAAGCTTTCCAAAAGCTTGGACATTTTTGTTTGTTTTAGTCATTTTCTGTCTTGACCAACTCTTCATGACCACTTTTGGGGTTTTCTTGGCAAAAATCCTAGAGTGATTTGTCATTGCCTTCTCTAACTTATTTTACAGATGAGAAAACTCAGGCAAAGGGGGTTAAGTGAATTGCCCAGGGTCCCTTATCTAGTAAGTGGTTGAAGCTAGATTTGAACTCATGAAGATAGATCAAGAACCTAGCCTACATTTTAAATAACAAGTAGTCTTCCAAACTTTATAGAGTAGTTAGGTGGTATAGTGGATAGAGTGCTGGGTCTGGAGTCATAAAGACTCATCTTTCTGAGTTCAAATCTGACTTCAAACACTTACTAGCTATGTGACCCTGGGCATTTGACTTAACCCTATTTGTTTGAGTTTTCTCATTTTTCTATTGCTCTAGGAAAAGTATAACAGTAATACAGGATGAAAACACTACTTTTGAGATGATGTCTTGCTAGTGATGTTCATTAAATATTTGTTCAATGAATGACTGAATAGGAAACTCATATTTTAAGCAATTTTATACTCTATCAAAATCACATCAAGATGATAATTTGCTAAATAGTTCCCAATTCAATTTTTGAATTAAATAGTGTAATTTTCAAACATCTATCATTTTTTTAGATTGACTCATAGCTCATAGCTGGGTTCCAATGTAATAGGCAAGACCAGTGGGAAATCATAGGGGAAAAAAAAATTGATCTTACAGGAAATGTAGCTATTTTTTAAAAGCACATGGTAGGGGTCCCTTGCAAACAGTGCAATTAATGTTCCATTATAAAGTTCTTTACTTTTCTATTTTCCCAACTTATAAAGAGCCAACTATTAATGTAAGCACTTAAATGGTTACCAATACGCCTATAGAAATAGCTTCGAAGATGTGAGCACTTAGCAGAGGTTCAGCCACCTGAAATGTCAGTTGTGTCTGCCATAGTACTCACACTTCCTTTTAAAGGTACTGTTTCATTACATGGTTTTGAATTTCTCTGCTGAATTAAAGTTTGTTTTTTTAAAGGATAGAGTCCTTGGCTTTTTGCAAATTTCAACAAGGGGATATCTTAAATTTGTTTTCAGAAAACATTATACTTTGGCACGGCATATTTTTTTGTTAAAGGAACTAAAAGTATAATATATCTGTAGATTTTTTAAAATAAATATTGTATGGCTCCAGTAAACTGATTTTGTAATGCAACTGTGAAGTAGATTTAGTTTTCCTTATGGCCCTAAAAAACAAGAGTAAGAATTTGCTCTGTGTTAATTAGTAAAAAAAGTTTGCTAGATAAATAAAATACTAAATAGACCCATAAATGTCAGTAAATCAGAATGCTAGGTGTAATAGAGATGTTTCTAATTTTCTCATTATCTAAACTTATTAACATCTATATGCTACAGTAAGCAATATAAAATTAACTCACATTTTGGTAAAGGATGTACAGTATAATAAATCAAAGTGATACTTAGGATATCTGTCCTATATAGGCTCAGCTCTCCTGTTTCATAGCTTTGTGACCTTAGGCAATTTGCTTTCCTTCTCTGGACTTGAGCTTCTTCTTCCATAAAAGGAGGGAGTGGGTTAAGGGGGAGGGGGTGCACCAAGTGCTGACGATGATCAGTAAGGCCCTTTCCAATTCTAATTTTTATAAGTGTAGGAATTATATATTATGTTAATATTATCCCCAAATATATGGTAGAGTGAAATCAACATTTTATCTGTTTCCTATGAATGAATAGTGGTACCCAATCAATAAAGACTATCTACTTAGTTGAAGGTTATTAATCCCAGTTTTACCATATGGAGCTTAATGCTACATTTTTTCATCTGGACTGGACTCATTCTCACATGTTTGGGTTGTACTCATCTGTCTTTAATGCACAAAGTACATAGGTGGAAACCTGGGAAGGGGAGGAGGGGGAGCTTCAAGTTAGTTGTTTTATCCGTGAAATGCAAAACAGTTAGTGGGAGATATTTGACCCTGCTGGTGGACTATTTTGTTGTACAGTAGATGAAACCAATACATGTATTTCTCTATCAGTGAAAAATCACAAAATGATTTGACCTTATTAATAAAGCCCTCTTTGATGGCAGTGGAAATAGTCCATTTGATTATATAATGTGTAATCAACTCACAGAATAAAAATCCTTGTCCTACCCCACATACAGTCATGAAATTAAATAAGTGGTTTATCATATGACACTAGTCTGAATGGACAGCTTTTCAACAGATTAAGAAAATATATTTTCATTCAAACATTGGGTTTTGTGGTGAAAGAAAATGTCAACATTACCACGCCACACTGGTGTTTGGTTAAAGATTTGGCAATACATATATCATTGTAAGCAAATAATTTTAACTAGATGGTCTATTTGTAAAGGTTTTAATGATTTCCATTATTTGGTACCTTAACTTATTAAACTGGCACATTCTTTTCCCTGTGCATTTTCAAAATAACATTGAAAGATAATTGAATTAATTCTTTAAAAGAAAAGTCTCAAGACAGTAATAAATTTTATAATGCCCGTTAATTTTTAAAATCAAATTTGAAAGGAGTTTCTTCAGTCATAGAACAAAGTATGAATTGAACCTCTAGGGAAAATGACATAATTCAATTAAGTGCAAGCAGAGATAATTGTCGTCCTCTCTCTAAGACATATAGTTTCAGGTTGTTGTTGCTGAGTCTTTCAGTTTTGCCTGACTGTGTGACCCCCATGGACAAAAGTCCATGGGGTGTTCTTGGTAAAGATACTGGAGGGATTTGCCTTTCTTCTGCAGTGTCCCTCTTTCACAGATGGGGAACTGAGGCAAATATGGGTTAAAAGACTTGTCTAGGGTCATAGAGCTGGTAAGAATCTTAAGCCATATTCAAATTTAGATCTTCCTGACTCCAAACCCAGTGCTCTATTCATTCCATCACCTAGCAGTTCCTATTCTTTCAAGCACATTCCGCCCCAAAAATGGTCCCATCTGTTTTTTCCAGAAATATTTCACATGATCCTTCCCTCCTTCATTCTACTTTATGCACCCTCTATGTGACATTTCTCTCAGTCTTTATACAGACTGACACTTATTCTTAGAATTCTCTTTCTGCACACATTCACTTCTCAAAATTCTTCATTGCTTTTAAGGTTCAGAAACTTCCTAAAGTCTTTCCTCCTCCCACCAGTTGACATGCCTTCTCCCTTACCTATGTTGTATGCATTTTCTATTTCCTTCTCTGCAGACATACATGCATGCACACATACATATCTATCTATCTATCCATCCATCCATCAATTTTTTTCTCCCAAGTAGAATGTGCCTTCCTTCAACCTATAGACTATTTTTATTTTTACCTTTGTGTTCTTAGCCTCCGCCTCAGTTCCTGGCACGGAGTTGCTAGGATATATTATACTCAATAAATATATATTTAATTTCATTGGATTGAAATGGGGTGGAGTGAGAGGGAGGAAGAAAAAGGCAATGACAAAGAGAAGTGGAAAGGAGAAAGAGAAAGGGGAAAGGAGAAAGACTTTTTTGTACAAAATAAAGTAATAAAATGGTTAATCTGTAGATTTAACTCTGCACATTTTCCTTATTATTATGATTTTATACAGTGAAGCCAACAAATACAAGTAGCTTCTAAACTGATAATTATTTAGTGTGTGCACTGTAACCTTTGAGGGTCTCTGACAATTGTATTTTCCTGACCTCAGAGTGAAAAATCAGCCACATTAGACATTTTGTCCTTTTTTGTAGTTATGTGTTAGCTGAAATGCATTGCTTTGTTCAAAGTTTATTTTATAATGCATACCCATCATTGACCCAGATTCCTATTTCATAAATGAATTTCAAGAAGTTTCATATTCATCTAATACATAGAAAAAATTTCTATAAGCAGCAGACACAAATACAGTGTTGGATGTATTCCTTTGAATGAGCCAAAGTGAGCCAAAGGAATATTCAGATGGGAGTTTACTTTTGTGGAACATGAGAAATTAGTCAATTCTGAAAGCATTGTCCAAAAAAATCTGGACAGTTTGAGAATCTCAAATATTCACATAAGGGTTTCTAAATTTTTTTTTAGATAAACCCAGCCCCCTTGTCCCTCCTTCCCTGTGACAAACTCATGAGTCACCTGCTCAGCCATGTTCACTCTAATTCTGAGACCCACTTGTAGTGTTCAATCAGTATAGTTTCAGCAGGATCCTATCTAATGGCAGACCTTTACTGAGACAGGCAGTTAATGGGAACAGTAGCAGGCCCTGAGGTATGTTTATACAGTCAGTATCACTTCCTCCACTCCTATGATATATTAACTACTTCTGAAGTTTCCCGGCTGTTTCAGCCGATAAATAATGGCAGTGGGAGCCCATATTTAACCTTCACTGTAGAGCCTGGATACTTTGTAGTCAACGTCTTTTATCTCTTTGGTTATCTGGAAGAAATTTCCAAAAGACCTGGCAATATACAAACTGCATGATTCTACCTCTGTAAAACCCTTCCTTCCACCAGTGAGGAGGAATATTTGAAGGTGATCAGTGTGATTTGCCTTTGTGACAGTCAAAAACAAAATCACCTCTCTATTTTATGTCAGGTAGCATATGGAGTTAGTTCTTCTACAACAAAGGATCTGTGCTTTGGTGAAGGGAAAGGGCATTTAAAGAAATCTCTGACGTTAAATGACGGCTGTTGGATCCTGCTGGAGCATACCAGCATGGTTGTGTCTACACACCCTGGCTGCATAGGTTCGATATATTTTACTTTTCATGGCCTGGGAACTGAGGTGGATGGTGTGCCTCATGCTAAAACTTAGCTTATTCTGTTTTTGTTTTTTTTGCTTTTTGGTGGGGCAGTTGGGGTTAAGTGACTTGCCCAAGGTCACACAACTAGTTTTTGTGTTAAGTGTCTGAAGCCAGATTTGAACTCGGGTCCTCCTGACTCCAGGGCTGGTGCTCTATTCACTGTACCACCTAGCCACCCATCACTGTGATTTTTTAATCTTTTGTATTCCTGCTTTTTAAAAAAGCATCAGTTCCTAGAAATGCTTCTGGATTTTACATACATGGTAGAAGAAAACTGCAATTTGTGACAAATAGATCAGTTTACATAATTAGCTCTATAAACTTCCTATGATTTGATGGATCAATTCATTTAGAGTGGGGGAAAGTAAAATCAATTGCCTTTTTAAGGGTCAGGCCTAGGCAAGAGTTGAAAGAGACATGAGCATGGAGCTGATGGTACAGGCTGAAACTTTGAGAAACCTCACCAAGTGATGATGCTGTGAGATGACATCAGAGTCTAGCAATCAGTCAGATGGATGACTAAGAGATGAAACTCACTTGCAGTCAGCTACATCACTGAGGAATTGGATTACTCTCACCCCAGTGCTGTGGCAACCCCTCTGTCTGAACTCTCCTCCATTCACCCTCTTACTATCATGAACACATATAGCATAGACTACTTTCTACTTTTGTTTTCCATCAAAATTAGATCACCCAATGAAGAGAGGTCCCTTTTGTTCTTTTTTTTTTTTTTTTGGTCTTGATATATTTCTACCTTCCCACCATTCTTTTCTCCCTTCTCTCCTAATCCATATGAATTGAAATCCCTGGGGTGAACAGACTGTGCATCCTATCCTGTTTCTCTCCATTGTTTTCAAATCTCCTTTGCCTGATTCCTTCCTTTACTTTCAAACATGTATATTTCTCATACATTGGAGGGGGAAAAAAATCCTTCATGTGATCTCCTCTAGCTTTGATTCAATTTCCATCTCTCCTTTCAATCAAATTTCTCAAAGGAGTAGTTTTCTTCCTTCCCTCTCTCTTCTTAATATAATCCTTTCTGTATACCAAATTAGATAAGCTTTCCTAAAATGTTGTTTTGACCACTGTAGTCTCAGGATTAAAACTACAAAAACAAACAAACAAACAAAAAACTCTGCTATACTGGCTCCTCTATGCTTCTGAATAAAGTCTAAATATTTTTTTTTAACCTGGTATTGGAATCCACACATTTCGACTCTTACCTACAATTCCTGTGTTAAGTCCAATCATTTCTCTACTGGAACTTTATTTGCAGCAAAAACTAGTCTACTTGTTATCTCCCCCACCCCCCACATGCATCGAATTATCTTTTCTCTGTATTTCTGCTCCTTCTGTTGCTGCTACCTCGAATAATCAGTATTTCAAAATTCTAACCATTTTTGACCATTCTCAAAATCACTTTCCTCTAAAAAGCTTTCCCTGCTTATACTGGTTAAGTTATGCTTTTTCTTTGTTTTTAGCTCCTGCAACATACTTTCTATGTCACTCATGTGAAATTTAACATAAACTGTCTCTCAGCATAATTATTGTATACTGTGTATTTGGCTAGATTTTAAAATTTGGAACATCAGGACAATCTTTTATTCATCTTTGTCACTCAAACAAATCATCAAACCCAGTGATTCATACTTTGTAATAATTATTAACTTACTAATAAATTATAATGCCTTGGACACAAGTAAGTATGAGGGAGTTAGTGTCATCTCTGAAGATTTGCTGGATTTGTGTTTTCATCAGAGGTTGCTCCTTCCAATCAACAGTGCAGATCACAACTTACCATTGCCTTTCTGTCCTGTGTGACTCTTTGTCCCTGTCCTCTTGTAATATTCCACAGGGGGCAAACTAATCTTGTTGTAGTCCTTGAAACGGAGTGAATATTAATGAAGCACAAGGGGTACCTCCCAGCTCCTCCCCATTAACCTTTGCTCTTGCTACGTGATTGGTCCAATGCCTTTTCTGCTCAAGATAATGCTTTGTTGACGTCCTTTATGCCACATTTCCTGTGCAACTCTTTATTAGTAAAGCTGTTGCAATCTGCTCATAGCTGGCATGTCTCCATTGCCCCTTGAGTGACCACACAGCTTAAACTCTTGAGAATGTAGGTTTCCATACATATATCCATATCTGCTATAAAGATAATGAAATTAAAAAGGTAAACCTTTTCTTTAATTAGGAGGTTAGGGTCATTAAAAGCATTGTGTCATGTACAAAATTCAAACTTACCTTAGATAAGATCCAGATGAACTCTATTCAGAAATACTATCTGGAGACTCATGACGTTTTCTTATCGAGTTATAATTCAGTCATGTCTGACACTTCCTCACCCCGTTTGGGTTTTTCTTAATAAAAATAAGGTAGTGGTTTGCCATTTCCTTTTCCAGCTCATTTTACAGATAAGGAAACTGAGGTGAGTAGTGTTCAGCGAGTAACTTGAGGTCCCATAACTGGTCAATGTCTTGAGGCCAAATTTGAGCTCAGGGAAAAGAGACTTTCCTAACTCCAAGCCTGATACCCTATCTGTAGCACCAACTACTTGTCCCATTCTATCAAAGAGAGAAATATTAATGGACCAACTTTATGGACTATTCATTCAGCTACATATCTGGACACTAGACATTCTTCCTCCTTTTTTTCCCTTTGTAAGTTATTTGGCAAAATTTTAAAAATAATTGTGGATGTCATTTAGATCTGAAATTTGATGCAAAAGTTATCCATATTTTCTCACTCTTCTCTTTATTCACTGACAAAAAATAAGTTTTATAGTATTGTCTTAGTGTTTAGAAGAATATGCTTTTCCCCTAGCTTGAAAATAAATGCTTCCATATCCTCATTTTTATTTTATTTTTCACTCTAGCATAGACCACTATTTGTCTACTTGGTTTGTTGTAGTTGTCTATTCTTTTCAGATGTGCCCGATTCATTGTGACTATTTAGCATTTTCTTTGCAAAGATACTAAGGTGGTTTGCCATTTCCTTCTCCAGCTCATTGTACAGATGAGGAAACTGAGGCAAACAGGATAAGTAATGCCCAGGGTTACACAGCTAGTGTCTGAGGCCAGATATGAACTAAGGGAAATGAATCCTCTTGATTGCCATCCAGTTACTCTATGTACTACACCATCTAGCTGCTCCCATATTTGTTTCAATCACATCTTTATTGAGTTTTCTACTTCTTCATGGAACACATTGTGGACCACTATGCTAATTCTAAAGCTATATATAATTCTATAGCTAAATTGAATCAATTGGATCTCCCACCAAGGTATTTGGTTCCCACAACAAGTTCTCATTTGTTCCTGATTAGGGTTTGGGGGCTGTTTTTAAGACCTGTAGGACTATAGGAGGGGCAACTAGATGGTACAGTGGATAAAGTGCCAGATTTGGGGTTAGGGAGACTCACTGTCCTGAGTTCAAATGTGGCCTTAGACATTTAGTAGCTGTGTGACCCTGGACAAGTCATTTAAGTCTTTTGCCTCAGTTTCCTTATCTGTAAAATTAGCTGGAAATGGAAAGAGCAAAACGTTCCAGTGTCTTTTGCTGAAAAAAAGTAAAAATGGGTTTCATGAAGTATTCGGCATGGCTAAAACCACTGACCAATGGCAACATCACACTTTTTCCATATAGGAGCAGGAGATATTCTCTGACATGGCTGGATGTCATTAAAAAAAAGTTGCTTCTGAAATCTCTGGAGCACAGGAGGCAGAAGCTTTTTAAAGCAATGATCAATATAAATATATATTATATAAAATATATTGATAATATTATATGATAATATATAATAATATATTATAAAACATAAATATAAATTATTCAAAATAAATAGTATGGCCCACCAGTAGGAATGTTAGGGATTTGAAATTAAGTGGGTGGTTATTCTAGGAACATTTTCTCAATGGTGAAATACTCAATAGTGTCATTTCATACCACAGAACAGAAAGACACTGATATTTTGTGAATGGGACTGGATTTGAGGAAATGGTTTTGGGTGGAATGCTTTTCCATTGCTTCTTGTTGCAGAAACCCAAACCAAACCCAAAACAAAACAAAACAAAGCAAAAGTGGATGTTATGGCAATTTTTAGAGGGGAGGGAGCAGAAGTAGATTAAACTTGAATAATGTTCACACTTTATTTCTCAAAGCTTAATAGTGAGTTTCAGGCTTTTCTGAAACACAGAGTTTCCAGTCTAGTGCTTAATGTGTGCCAGGTGCTGTGCTAGGAACTTTTTACAAATATTACCTCATTTGATCTTCACAACAACCTTGGGAGAAGGTGCTATTATTAATTCCCATTTTAAAGTTAAGGAAACTGAGGTAAACAGAGGATAGATAAACAGTTAATAAGAACCTGATATTGGATTTGAACTCAAGTCTTTTTGACTCCAGGCCAGAGTTCTGTCCACTGAACTATCAGTTGCTTGGGGAAGAGTTTAAGATGCCTCCAGATCTGAAAGAAAGTATCTTGCTTAGATCTTTGAAGCTTGATTCCCTGTGGTCTTCTTGGAAACAAAAAAACAGAAAAGAAAAATCATCTTTGTTCAAATGCCCCAATTTCTGTTTTCCCAGATGCCACTTTTTTTATCTTGTAAATCAATGTGACTTTTGATTTCCTTCACTTTCTTTTCTAATAGTTGCATTTTGGGTCTTTCTTTCTTTCTTTTTTCTCCCTGGATAATATTTAAGTTAAGGGAAATCAAATGGCCATTATTAGTTCAGTTCTCTCCCTCCTGCACCCATTGAGAAGTCAAGTAATATATCAAGTATATGTCTGAAGACATGTAAAACATTTACATATTGGGGTGGCTAGGTGGCGCAGTGAATAGAGCACTGGTCCTGGAGTCAGGAGGACCTGAGTTAAAATCTGATCTCAGACACTTAACACAAAACTAGCCATGTGACCTTGGGCAAATCACTTAACCCCAATTGCCCTACCTTCCCCCCTCAAAAAAAGCAAAAAAAAAACCCATCATATTTTCTCTGTAGAGATGGATTACATTTTTCCATCATGGGTCCTCTGGAATTGTCTTGAATCATTGTATTGATCAGAATAGTTAAGTCTTTCAAAGAGGATCATTGTTATACTATTGCTGCTACTGCATACAGTGTTCTCCTGGTTCTGCTCACTTCACTTTTCATATAAACTCTCAGTCTTTATTTTCCCCCTTGCAGTCATTCTGTTCATCATTTCTGATAGCACAACAGAATACCATCATAATCCTATACCGTAACTTCTTTAAAAGCCTTTCCCCAATTGATAGATATAGCATCAATTTCTCTTCTTTCTTTCTTTTTCTTCCTTCCTTCCTTCCTTCCCTTTTTTCATTCTTTCCTTCTTTCTCTCTTTCTCTCTTTTTTGCTTTTTGGAGAGGGAAGGTAGGGCAATTGGGGTTAAGTGACTTGCACGAGATCACATGGCTAATTTTTGTGTTAAGTGTCTGAGGCTGGATTTGAACTCAGGTCCTCCTAACTCCAAGGCCAGTGCTCTATTCACTGTGCCACCTAGCCACCCCTGTAGCATCAATATCTAATTCTTTGTGGCCACCCCCCCAAAAAAAAACAAATCTGCTCTAAATATGTCTTTTTTCCTTTTCTTTGATTTCCTTAGGGTCCCATATACTGTAGTGGTAGCATTGCTGAATCAAAGCATATACAAAGTTTTATAGCCTTTTGGGAACAGTTACAGATTGTTCTCCAGAATGATTAAATCATCTCACAACTCCACCAATAGTGCATTAATGCAACTATTTTAAGAAAGGCATTTTGGATTAACGCTGGATTTGCTTTTTCCATGCTATACCTGTTCCCCAATACTAAAGATACACAAAAGTGGTTTTATTTACACTGTTATTTTCTTTGCTATGAAAACCTAATGCTTTATTCTCTGTGAAATGTATGGCTAATAGCAGACTTTAGGGGTATCAGATCTGCTTAAATCAAATTCTACTTATTGCATGACAACTCTTTTGGCTGGGTATTATCTATGGAGTAAACAATAAAGGAGTCTGATATTTTCATGCCATCTTTAGAATGCCACTTTTGTTTTCAGGTTGTTCTTTTTGCATTGTGAGTTTGTGTCCGTGTGTGTGTGTGTGTGTGTGTGTGTGTGCGCCAAGGTAATATTTTTTAAAAGGCAGGTGACTTACAAGTGTTCATATTCCTTACTTAATGGTTTAAATGAGCTTAGGTGGTGATAATACCAAAACACAGATGAAATTGACTTATGCTTAATTATCTATCCAGAGTTCTAGTACTTTGCAAAGACTGATTTTTCTTCTTTAATAAATTATTAACACTTACTAGCCATGTGACCTTGGGCAAGTCAATTAACCCCAATTGCCCTGCCCTCCCCTCGCAAAAAAAAATAAATTATATGGAATAAATAATAGGCTTGGAATTTTGACAAAGCATTCTTCATACTAACTAGGATAACAGGAAAAAAGAAACTTAAGGATTAAATCAGTGTTTCAGGGTTTGTCACATCAGGATTATTTGCATAACATAACATGATATATTATTATTATTATTATTATTATATAATGATATAGTGATTTGGGGATCAGAAGATGTATTCTTCAACTTCATACACACACACATACATACACACACACACAAAAACATAAACACATGTTTTGTGGTATACTGAATAGAGAGCTAGACTTGGATGTATGAAGATTTGGTTTCCAATTGTCCCAATGATGCATTTTAGCTGTGTTTCTGCAGCACAAAATCTCTAACCTGGAAGTTAGAACTTAGTCAACTAGAAGATATTAAATGACTAATATGGGCCAGAAATCATGCTAAGAGCTGGAGGAACAATGACAAGGCAGGAAAATGGTCCTTGCTTTCAAGGACCTCACTGTCCAAAGTTATTTAAATAAAACTTCTTGGCCTTAGTTTTTCTCAACTGAAAAGTAGGAATTGTAATACTTGTAATGCCAACATCAGTGGGTTATTGTGAAGAAAGTATTTGTAAACTGAAAAGCTTTTTGGAAACCTAATTGCCACTGCTATCATCACTTCCTTTTCAAGTTGTGTTCCATGGAGTTCAGAGAGAAAGGGTTACTAAGATTGAGGCATTATCATATTCTTATATGTTTAATTCTAAGTAATGATTTTACAGATAGATGATATTTTAAACTCAATTAAACTAAAATTAAATTTCATTTTTTTGAAAGTGATGGCATATCAGCTCATCATTTTTGGTAATTGTTGAAAGCCTCATTATGATTTTCTTTTTCTTTTTCTCCTCCTCCTTCTCCTTCTTCTCTTCCTCCCCCTCTTCTTCCTCACCTTCTCCTCCTCATTTTCCTTCTCCTCCTCTTTCTCCTTCTTTTCCTCTTCTTCCTCTTTTTCCTTCTTCATCTCATAAACTAGATACTCAAAAGTAGATAAAACCTGAAATTGAAAAAAAAACTCCCCCCAAAAGTGTATCAGAAACAATGATTTAAATACAATTAAAATATAAAACCTGTATAACTTTGCCAGTCTTGAAGTAGTATATAATTATTTGGTATTAATATTTATACCTAATATATATAATACATTATTCCATATATAATGTTATATATAATTGATATTATATATAATATATACATACCTAATATACCTAATTTATAAACTAAACAAGAAGCTACCAGACTTTTTTTTAAAACAGACCATTTCAAAAGCTTAAAAATTGGTTTTGTAGATTGCTATCCTGAGCATTCTTCTGTTCTTCATTATCATTTGTGCAACATTTCAAAATTAAGGGGCTATGTTATGTCATTCCAGTTTGTATCAGAATGGAAAATCATTTCTCCAAGTACTCAATCTCTATGTGCTTGCCAGTTCCTACAGTTGGAACATCCCTAATGTTCACCTCTGTGTTATATAAATTGTTCCTTCTGTGGCAGTGCATAAAAGGTTCTTTTTTCAGAGCATGGTGTGGATACTGAATAGGGCAGCTCAAAGCAAAATACAAGAACTTCATGTTCTTTAAGGGCTAACTTACAATGTGAGGACAAAGATTAAGTCAAACAAGAATAATCTAGCTCTCGTACTGGAAAAATTACTTGGAATACTAAATGCATATGTCACTTATTAATACAGGTATCCAAAATTATTTAAATGATTAAAAAACCTACTAGTAAATATTTTGATATACAGTATTTCATAAAATCATACTGAAACCCTAGAGACAAATTCTGGGTAGAGAATTTAAAATGATGAATGCCAGAAATCAGATTCCTTTCTTGGTTTTGGGGAGATCATTCAGCGGCAACTGCCCCTGAGGTTTGGCTATAGATGCAAATGAAATTAGTCAAGGCACCAGGCAACACTTAATTGTTTTGCTTAGGAGTTTCCATCCTTAGCTTGAATTGTCTTTTTCATACGTGAAGAATTTTGATGGGCTCCCCCCGCACTTTTTAAAGTATATTGAGGAGCTCTAGGAAGGAAGGGATTAGGGGGAAATTGAATCCAAGTGAGCTCCTAATACAGACTAGGTACAATATCCTCTCTTCCTTAGAATGCTATATTTAACACATAAGAGACAAGGCAGTAAGCAGTGGGACCTCCCCTGAAAGAGAATATTCTCATATTCTCTCTCTCTCTCTCTCTCTCTCTCTCTCTCTCTCTCTCTCTCTCTCGATAATAATGGGTCATCCTTTACAGAGTTCAACATAAGGGAGCAAACAGCAATATTGCCTAGCTTGCAAATTATTTGAAAAGACTGCTGATGTCAGTGGAATCCCCGCCTTCAAATGCTGTGCTAAGAGAACAAAAGAGGAATCCAATGAAAGGCCAAGGGGGATACCAAAGAACATTACTGGAGTGTGTAGTGTGGTTACTAGGGGACCGTTTCACCTCAGGAGTTCAGACTATTAATTCATTAATTCCTGTGACATCCACGTTAGGTGGGAAATATTGTTGCCACTTTGAAGGTAATAGAAAACTGAAACAAAGACAAACTAGGAATTTCCAGGTCACACTTCAAGTCAGTAATTGCTGGAAATAGGTCTGAGAATCCTGAATCGTATCACAATGCTTTGTCCACAAGGCCATGCTCTCCCTAGATGTTAGGATTTAAGAGAAGTTTGATATTGTTGAACATTATATTATTCTTGACTAATACTGCCAAAGAAATTTGGGTACCAGGAGGTGGAGGATAAAAACCAACGTCTAATCATTATGTCACAACTTTTAAAACCAATTTTATTTTAAAGCAATATGTTTGGTTTTTTTTAAGTAAAAATTTAGCTGATGAGGAAGGTTTGGGTCAATTTTTTCCCCCTAGATTTTTAGAATGTTGCTAATTTTGGACTGTAAAGTTCAAATTCAGAAAGACTCAGAATTTGGAAGAACACTTTTCCCTAATATTAATTACTTTTATTAAAATGATCTCTCTAAAGTTTAATTCAAATGGTACACCTTCCATGAAGCCCTTTTTCGGTTCTGTTTGGCTCCTAATCCTAATTTCTTTTCCCACCTTAGATTTTACAGTGTAGCCCGTTTTTTTTGCTCTTTAATTATATATTATTTCATATTACATTGATCTATGTATACATCATTTCTCCCAAATAGTTATGTCTTTTAAGCGATAGAAATTATGTTTTATCTGATTTTGCACACACACACACACACACACACACACACACACACATGCACACTCGCAACCCTAGCATAGATTTCTGTGCATACTAAGTGCTTAATAATTATCAGTAGGAATGAATTATATTTATCAGTCTAAGGAAGAAAAGAACATTATGAATATATTATAATTTTCCTAAGCATATCATAATACAGGGTAGCTAGTCTACTGTAGAGACAAAGAATAGAAATTCAGGCAGCTGGGTGTGGGAATCATTTCCACAAAGGTTAATTATTTGATCAGGAGGAAGATTCTTTACAGAGAAGAACAAATAAAGGAAATTCATTAAAACTGTCATTTGATGCATAATACCCATTAAGTTTAAGGACGGGTATGTGAATGGACAAATTTATTCTTATGTGATCTTAATCATATTTTCAATGAAGATGAATGACTTTTTGATTTAACAGAGTTGGTGAATTCTTCTTATTTTGGACTGTCCCCTAATCTCTTCTTATCATAATTCTGTTGCAAACAGTTATGAACTATATTCTCTTAAGGACTTGATCAGAAGAACAATTATCAAGAAAGGAAAAATATAAAAGATTGATGCTTTCTCTTCCAGCAAATATTGAGGGACCAGGGTAGAGAGTATTTTTCAGTGAACTGCATGGAGTTGGCAGTGAGTGTCTCACCATGGCCAGGTAGCTATTGTCTGTTTTTCAAGGGCAGGCTGATTTCCCTCCTAGCAGAGAGACTAAAAAGGTTCAAGAAATAATTCTACTTTCCATATTATCAGGGAGAATGGTGTGTCCCTTTAAAATATGAAATAAGGACAAGAAAGAAAAGTTATCTGAAGAGGCAGAGAAATCCTGAACCGTGTCAGGAAGCTGGAGAGTAGAAGTGAGGCTATCTATAAATTAATAGGAGACTGAATTCAAGAAAGGAACAGGCAATAAAACCAAGCCATTTGCCTTTTAGACCCAAATGCAAAAAGTGTTAGCTAAACAGGATGAACTGTGGATTCTAATTCCGGAAGACAAATGCAATGTCATGTATCATTTAGAAACTAGCCTAGAACAGTGAGACAATAAGGAATTAGCCCAGGATCACACAGCTAGTATGTTTCAGAGACAGAAGATGAAGCTTGGTCTTTCTGGCATCAGGGTTGGCTGTTATACCTTAAATCAGTGAGAAAAGACCCATGACTAGAATATGGATTTGGAAGGGTATATTTTGTTGATAGGTCATGGGAAATAAAAGAGTTTGGAAAGAATAGTTTCTTATACTTAGGAGATAAAAGAAAAGTTAGGAACTAAAAAAGGAAAGTGATAGAGAGCATTTGAGTAAAGATTGATGGAGGAAAAAACTAAAGCTATATTGCTAACAGAATATATTGTAAACCATCTGGAAGACAGAAAAAGAGAGTAGGGAAGGGAAGGAAGAAGGAAGAGGGTGAGGAGGTGGAAGAGAAAAGAAGGAGGCAGAAGAGGAGGAGGAGGAAGGGAGGAAGAAAAAGAAAGAAAGGGAAGGAAGGAACGAAGGAATGAAGGAGTGAAGGAAGGAAGACGAATAGTATGGGAAACATCACAAGCATGCCAAAGAGGCATGTTGTGGTAGAGATGAGAAACTTCAATCTGCTAGTTTTCTCTATGCCAAGGCAAAACAGCAAATCACTTCACATGCCTTGATAAACTCGTTCTCTAATGTTAGAGTAGAGCTATGGGTTTTATATATGATTCCCACCAAATAGTAGGAATAAGTGGTTGAAGTGGAAATTATATCAATGATAGCAGAAAGTGACAAAATCAGCTTGTAGCTGGAAAAAGAGGAGTTAAAAATTCACACATAGCATGGCATATAACTTAGATTTATTTAGAGTCAAAGATTCAGATAAAGAATAGGTAAGAGGCAATGGTTAAAGCTGTCCAAGAGGGATGGTGAGGTCTCAAACTATACCAAAGATGACAAAAAAGAGGGTGGGGGTGTGGTGGGGTTGTCAAAGGAGAGATTTGTACACAGAGGGAACTCCAGAATGATTTTCACAGAGGGTAAACTAAGTATCATGCAGATGCTGAGTTCCTGTCCCTCTGCTAGTAAGAAATATGGGTCTCCCAAAGTATCTATTCTAACCTAAGCTAATTGACTAGACATTACAGTCTAGTTGTATCACTTGAGAATAAGTTGAATTGAGGTTAGGAGCACCTGCTATAGCTCTAAGCTGAAATAGCAGCCTCTAAATGAAAATCCTTAGTTCTCTTAAAGCAATGATTCTTAACCTGTGGTCCGTGAACTTTATTTTTAGTTGATCACTGTATTTCGATTCAATTGGTTTCCTTTGTAATCCTATGCATTTTATTTGATTCTGTGAAGAGGGCCATAGGTTTAACCAAACTGCCAAAGGAGTATATGATGTTAAAAAATGTTCAAGAACCAGTGGGTTAGAGAAATGTGTCAAAGAAGAAAGAAATAAAAAGAGAAGTTGAAGTTTGAGGGTATAGAATTGGGAGTCCCTGATTTGTACCTAGAACCTTTGGGTATGAAGAACCTGTGCTAAGAAAAGACTCTTGCTAAGCTTTTGATATACCTCCCCATTTGAAGGCATGAAACAATTTCCTTTTATAAGACTGTGAATTCTTTGGCTGGCAGCTTTGTGGGGTAACATTTTTTAAAATTTTCATCTAATTATTACATCTTTTCTCCTAAATTTCACTCCAAAAGGTATAAGAGCAAGCATAACGTCTTGATGGCGAAAGAACAGTGGTTTTCTGAGCATTTGTAGAAATTGTTGGGTTGGAAGTTAGCACAAAAAATGTTTCCTTGACTCCAGAACTGATTTAAAATTTGCTCCAGTTCTTAAAATTGGTCTTCTCACTTCCTTTATGCACGCTGATCTTTTCAGTAATCGTTCAGTTTTTCATTAGTGCACAGATGAGCATAATATAAAACAATTCATTTCTGTAATTGCAATGAGGCTGTCATATACAACACGGGAAGCAGCAAATCCCACAGTAGGTTGCCTGCTGTCTTTAGCTAGGACTGGCAGCTCCAAAGGATTAGAGCTAATATACTCTCAGGGAAAAGGAAAGCACCTGAGTATATGAGGAAGGTCTGAATAAAACTCAGACATACATGCATTAAACTGGATTTTTAAGTTTAGTTGTTTAGTTAAGAACCAAAACAATTGTGGCAATTAGTTTTGTTTTTTTTTTTAATTTCTAAGCACTAAGAAAAGTATGGTGACTGGAAAGTTTTGAGGCTGTAGTTTCAAGATGCTGATGTATAGTCGTTCCTCCCAAAATAGTTAATTACTGAACATAGATAGAGTCTAAATTTTGTGAATGTGTGCATACATCTGTACATAAAATAACTTCTCATTTATGCAAATGAACGAACTATTCTGTGGATGTTAATTTCCCAGATAACTTTCTCCATTAAGAGTTTAAAAAGTATTTTCTATGGGATTTGTAAACTTGATTTTTTTTTTTTTTTTTGCTTTTCAAGATACTTTTCAGTCTCTTTAAAGAGTATATTCTGGGGTGGCTAAGTGGCGTAGTGAACAGAGCACCAGCCCTGGAGTCAGGAGGACCTGAGTTCAAATCCTGCCTCAGACACTTGACACAAAACTAGCCGTGTGACCTTGGGCAAGTCACTTAACCCCAACTGCCCTACCTTCCCCTCTCCAAAAAGCAAAAAATAAAAAAAAATTTTAAAAAGAGTATATTCCAAACTGAATATGAATTGACTTTTCTTGGATGATGTAGGCTCATAATTTGGGAATTCATAGATTATAGAGATATATATGTGGTTGTTTGCTATGGGAGTAATCTCAATATGCTATGTTTTTTGAGGGCTTTTTGTTTGTTTTGCTAAAATGAATAGCAACCAGTCTCCTTTATAACTGTCTAGGGGCAGCTAGGTGATTCCTGGATTCAGGAAGATCTGAGTTTAAATTTGGCCTTTCCCACTAATTAGCTATGTAACCCTGGGCAAGTCACTTAGTCATTTAGTAAAACCTATACCTGAATAGGAATCCCCTGCAAAATATCTTGCCATGTTGTCAACAATCCTCCATTAACTATTCCCTATGAGTTGCGACCCATTTAATCTTGAGGCCTCCCATATCACTTTCTGGTGGTTCTAATTGTTGGCAAGTATTGTGTTATATCCTTATGTATTATATTAATTATATTATATCCTTATATTCAACCCTTCATCCACATATCATCTTTCATATATTCAAATACAGCTATCACGTGTTCCCTAAGCCTTCTCTTCTCCAAAACAGACAACTCCGTTTCCTTCAAATAATCTTCATATGGCATGACCTTAAACCCTCCGCCATCTTGGTTTGCTCTTCTCCTGGTTGAGCTGCAGCTTGTCAATATCCTTGTCACACCTGGTGCTGCACATAATACCCAAATGTCATCTGGCTGGGCATATTTCAGTGGGCGTACCACTTCTTACTTTCTGGAAAATATACCTTTATTGATGCAACTGAAGAGCACATTAGCATTTCTGGTCAAGTTACCATGGTGAACCATATTCAACTTTCAATTTCATTCAAGTCTCTATGCCTTTTCACATGAATTATAAAGAGAAAAAAGGCCTACATGGAACTACATGGCACTATACTAGGGAAGCTGATTTTTTTTTAACTCAAGTGAAAGCTTTTTGTACCTGTTAAATGAAAAGAAACATTTGTTCTTATTAAATATGGCCTTTTTAAACATGGTCAATTACAATCATTTGTGTTTGTGACATTAGAAGAAATCCATTTGAAATAATTTTCCATCCCTTTAGACTGACTTCTCCTAATGAAAAGTTTTGGTGAAAGGGCTTGCTTAACTCCTCTTTAAGCTCTTTGTCATTCTCTAGACTTTTCCCATATCTTGCATGCATTATATGTTATACTTGACATTCTTCTTTTTCCTGATTCCATTCTCTAAAACATAATTACCACTTCCACTCCATACCCTGATTATTTTTATATCAGCAGCTCTTTGCCATCAGGTCCAGGATAGTAACTCCCCTCATTATTCCCTTTCCTGTCTAACAAAGCTACCAACAACAAGGGTCCTCTGTAATGATGTATTGTTTAAGAGGATCATAGACTATTTGAGCTGGGTAAGAGACCTTGGAGACCTTGTTCAGCTACCTCATCTTAGCAGCCAAAGAGTTTGTGACTTTCTTAAGGTCATATATTGACCTACGATGGAAACCTTGAACTTAACATCAGGTCTTCTGCCTCCTAGCCCAGTGGTCTCATTTATTTCCCTCATATGTGTGTCTCTCCTAATTCCACTTACCTTTGTCAAAGAAAATTGTTTTTGATATGAAAATGAATGTGTCTTGTAATCACTCATACACTCAAAGCATATAAGGCACAATCAGCTAGTATTGATTAATCCTTGGTTTTATGTGGGAAAATAATAGTCTGCAGGCTCTGGAGATTTGAATACTTCAGAGTTATACATTGGCCCCTTGCTTCCTAACTGATAGTTTTTGATGTCTGTGCTGATGGAGACAATTTAGAGGGATGGCCTGAATTATTTTCCTCTCCACCACTTCTATTTATTACAGGAGCTGCACTTGAC
The DNA here is from genome assembly GCF_028583685.1 of Petaurus breviceps papuanus. Taxonomy (NCBI): domain Eukaryota; kingdom Metazoa; phylum Chordata; class Mammalia; order Diprotodontia; family Petauridae; genus Petaurus; species Petaurus breviceps. The sequence continues at coordinate 7,726,883 of NW_027187376.1, forward strand.
TGCAATGACACTAATAATGGCAGAACTGATCAAATTCAGGCCCCCTGCTGATGAACTCAGCCAGTAAGCCACTCGTGACTGACAGGTGTTGCTGCTGGAAAAAAAAAGAATAGTAATAATACAATTGGAATTTCATAAGCTGCCTTTCATCACCCTCCCACCTCTATGTCCGTTCAGAGGAAATGCCAACAAAGACTTGATCGGGAAACCACAGCTGACAATCAGTTCTCTCTTCTCTCCTTCCCCTCCCTCCTTTTCCTCTCTTGCGTCTCCCTCTGTTCACAACATGCACACTTTCTAAGGCTGTGAGACTGAGGTCTAGATGTAGAAAGACTTATTGATGTATCTCCCAACCCCGATCCCTGTCATTATTGCCAGGCTATTTTTTTATTTTAAACCTTTGTGCAAAGACCATTTTTAAAAGAAATTGTTTTGAGATATTTGGCCTGATGTTATTAAAGCATAGCAAAGGCTAATAATAATAATGCGATGCACTGCAGTCCTGTGACATTGAAATCATTCCAGTAATTTTACAGCACATTTGAATTACAGTGCCATTCATCCGCTCAGTTTCCATTAACTTTGCCTGGAATTTCTCTGTACACAAAGATGCAAGAGTGTCAAGTTTCTCCTTCATGCTAAGAAACCTGGCTTGAATCACAATTTTGCAGAAGATAATTGTTTTTAATTAAGCTCTTTCCCTTTCTTGTTTTGTTCTGAAGCATGCTGCATGTCCCCACTACCTCTGCCCTCGCTTTTGTTAAGAAGGTAAATCAGGAGAACCCTGTTCCTTGACTCATTGGAGCTCTCTTGGGGTTTCCCTGGTGTCACTGAGCAGCTTCTCTGATTGGCTGATGCCTTAAGAAAAAAAAAAGAGGAGAGGAAGAAGGGGGGGCACAGTATCATAACATGATGCAAGGTAGGCTCATTATTGTCAAATTAGATTCACTGACCTTCACTGCCATTTACTGGGAACAGACAAGCAGCCTTATAAAGGACAGCTTGCTGTGGGTAAATCCACACCAAGTGCCACTCATCACTAACTAGCTTACACATACGGCTGCATCATCAGAATGTGTAGAAATACAAAATCTCTTTTTCAGCATGTGCATTTAAATGAATTAAAAGAGTCAGAGTTTACAATTGCAGCCCACTTTACTGTAGACCAAGTAATGAGCACTTTTGAAGGACTTATATGTTCCAGGTACCATGCTAAATACTGGGGATACAAGGAAAGAGAAAAAAGTGGGAATGGGAGTGGCCTGGCCCTTAAGGAGCACACATTCTTCTGGTTGAGACTACATGCAAATGAGTGTACATGCAATATAATTATAGTATAAATAGGACATAATCTTATAAGTGACAATTGCCCAAGTGAGATGGCAGAACTGAGAAAGGCTTGTTGCAGAAGGTGAGATTTGATCTGAATCTTGAAGGAAGCATAGTTGAGAAGAGAAGCCAGTAGAGGCATGGAGAACAACCAATGAAAAGTTATAGAGGTAGGAATGGAAGGAAAAGCAGGAAGGCTGGTGTCACTGGATTGTAGAGAAAATGGAAAGGAGAAAAGCGTAAGCCTAAACAGATTAGAAAAGGCCAAGCTGATAGCTGGTTGGAGGAGCTGCTCAAAATCATATTTGTCTCAGCAAATCTCTCCAACACTGCCCCATATTACCATGGTACCAGCTTGCCAGATATTTTCTCAATTAAAACCATTTTGCTCACATAGATAATGTAGGTGAGTTCATAGTGTTCAGAAAGTCACCATTACTTTGTCCACTGTTTTTTCCCATCTGTTATTCCTGTCTTCTCTTAGCCACATGCTTGTTACCTTTGTCCTGGACTATCAACATTGACATAATTACTCTTCCTTACTCTCTTCTCTCCCTTCTCTGATTCTCCTTGAACTTTGCCAGAGGCCAGCTTCATTTCCCTAAAGCAGGACTCTGCCCATGACATTTTGCTGCTTAAACACCTTGAGATGTTCCCTGTTGCCTTCCAAATGATGTTTGAACTTTGTCTGAAGTGAGCAGTGTAACATATTAGAAATAGTGATCAACCTGGAACCCTAAGGTAGCATTCAGACCCTGATGTTAAGACATCCTATCTGTGGTTGTCACATCCTCTATCTTTTGATCTGTCAAAATGGAATATTAATACTTTTTTCTTTGCTTTCTTGGGTTGTGAGGAAATACTTCCAAAGCCTAAAATTCCTTATTAACAAATAATATAAATAATAAAATACATAAACAAATAACATAGCAAATAATGTGGAGTTTATAATATAATTAATATGATATAGACTTGAGGTCTCCTGCTATCTCTCCTACCTACATTTTTAACCTTATCTCCTGTATCTCTCTTATACATGTAATACCCTTTGTTTCTGCAAAATCAGAATGACTGATATTCAATTTAATCTACATCTATTAAGTGCTTACTTTGATCAGGATCATAATAGATTAACTCCTAGATTTGGAGTTAGGAAGACCTGGCTTTGAATCCAATCTCAAATGTTTACCAACTATGTGCCATTTGTCAAGTCACTTCTCTCTTTTCCTCAGTTCCCTCATCTGTAAAATGAGAAATTGGGACTGAATGATGCCTAAGGCCCTTGTAGCTATAAATGTATATGATCTTATCATTTGATTCTTTGTTTAGATAGAGAGGGAAGGAACTAAAAATGTAGACATACTTACAATGAAAGAAAAATGATGAATGGAGAAGCCCTGAATAAAGGGTCAAACAGTTAGTTATCCTTGGCTAAAATGAAGGTCTTCATATCCTTTTAAAATGAGCCAATAATTACCTAATGGTTTGAAACTACAAAATATTTTGTTGTATGGAGGAGGAACTATGAGGTAATTAAAGAAAGGATAATTTCACTATTTTCAGGAAAGGTTATCTACTTGGAAGAGTAAAGTGGAAGTGGTGGGCAAGCAGAATTAGACTGCAAACTTCTTGAGGGCAGTGGTTGTTTTTTGCTTCTTTTTTAAAATTCCCAGTGATTAGCACATTGCCATCATGTAGTAGGCACTTAATAAATTTCTTTATTGATTGATTGAGAAAGCATGTAAAAGCCACTATCGAATGTGAGATCAATAACATATTAAGAAAAAGGGACATCAATGAGCAGTGACATCTAATTTGAGGCTACATAGAATGTATTTGTAAAGTTAATGCCCCCTGAGGGATATATTGACTTTGCAAGGGGATCTTGACAAATTCTTCATCCATTGCAATGGGTGTGGTATAATGGATTGGTACCTAAGCTATAATTAACTGCATGACAGCCTGTTAACTTATGTTCATTTAGAGCACTGCAAAGATGTTTGACCCAATGTCCTCTGAAGTGGGGTTTCTTTTATTCTGAGTACAGAATAAAATCAAATTCACTGATTCCTTCCTTCATTTACCTACCAGTCACTGTTTCAACTGACTTCTTAAGGTCTTTAGGTTTCATTTACAGGATGACTATATATATGAGAATAATTTAGTTCTTCTACTAAGAAAGAACACTTATTAATAATACAGTTAAATTCTATGTTAGTGAATTCTACTCACCCCTGTTCTTTTCCTCCATTTCATTCCTTTTCTTCCAATTTTCTACCATAAACACAGGAATAAAATAGGGCTGTACAGGACAGTACATATTTATATTTTTGTCCATTTCATGGATGATAATGACTCAAAAAATTTGGATACTCATGGTCTTTCTTCTGGTAATAAGTTTCATTTTTAGGTAGGTTGCTACTTGAATAGAAGACTCAGTTGTAATAAACATAAAAATCTCTCTGGCTTATTTGAACCCATCAAGTCTGTTTTCCATTGGTGTACCCTTTTAGAAGCCACATCTGCATCAAAATAGAAATTTAATTCAAATTCCTAAAGAAAGTAATGTTATAACTGTAGTAGTGAATAGAACATTTAAAAAGGACATACGGTCAGCTTTTTCTGTCCATTTTTACTTGTATAGATAAGTACTAGGAAGAAACTACTTCTAGATGTATGTGGTTTATGGCTTAAATAAAATGAACAAAGGAGCTATTGTTTATACCACAGTTGTTAGAATTCTGTAACATCCCTCTTAATCACCATCTCTGCCTGTAGTTTTCTTTTTTTTTTCCATTGAATCCAAGTGAGAATGTACCTCCTGATGTTCAGTTGACATCTTGCAGCTGACAGGACTGAAGCTGCTGAATACAGTGGGTATGAGAAGGTTGTATTCTGCCTTCTATGTGGGTGGAATGAAAATACTGGAAAGGTCCACTCAGCTAATTGGGAAATGGGTAATCAGGACCACTGCAGAGATGTCTGCTGTTAGGTGGAAAAGCGGAGTCATTAGGGACATTATTCCAAGAATATCTGATGCTGAGATGCTTGTTTTCTTCTCCCAGTTCTTACCTCAGTCAAGATGGCAAATAAATGTATGTTCCTTTGTACTGGTCTTATTTTCAACAAAATAATGGAATGTCACAGTGAAGCATGCCAAAACCTAGATCCTTTTGGAAACCAGTACGTGTGTTTTTAACATCTGGCACTTTTGCTTAAAGGTAGTATTTTCCACATCAAATTCACATTGTAGTTTCACTAGGTTTAATGTGAATGTCTGTATTTTTCTGCCTCCTAAGCTCTGAATGTGCCAGAATGGGACAATGAAAGAGAATGCTAGCTTTGAAGTCAGGAGAGGTGAGTTTGAATTCTGACTTTACTATGTCTGTCAGCTAATCAATGAGCATTTCTTAAGTACCTGCTATGTGTTAGTCATTAATGTAGCTGCTAGGGAATCCAAGAGAGAGATGAAGCTTGCATTATTTATATAGAATTTCTAAGTTTTTAAAGCATTTATATATACATTATCTACTTTGGACCTCACAACAGCCTGTGACTTAGGGACTCCAAGTAGTTATTACTATGTCTATTTTTAAATTAAAATAAAAGACTTAGAGAAGCTACATGACTGACTTCCCCATGGTCACAGAGGTAGTAAGAGTTGGAGACAGGATTTGAACCTAAATCTTCCAAGTCTTTCTCTCCATCCAATACTCAAAGCCAAGTAAATCAGTCTAACTCTCCAGCCCTTGGTTTCTTCATCCTGAGAGTATATCTATCTGTTGAAGCATATCCTGGCAGGTCACATATTAATGACTTAGAAGACCACAAGTTGATATTACCTATGTTTTATTCTATTTTTATTTATCCAGTTCTGGCCCACACTAGGTAGTTTTGGCCCTTAATTTGACACCTCTGAAACTTAAGCATTATTGATTGCTTAACTACTTAGACTCTGGCCTATGTCATGCCAAATGAGATATTTTTAGGGAAAGAAGTGATTATAACAACAAATTTAAATTCTCCAAAGGATTCTGATAGAATGGAAACTCTTTGAGGGCAAGGACTATATTAATTTTGTTTTTACATTTCAAGGGGCTTTCACAGTACCTGGGACATATAATAGATTTTTAAGAAATGATTGTTGATTGATATCTTCATCTGTTATGCTTACAAAATAATATTGTATTGCATGGAAAGCTCTTAATTGTTCCTTGAGGTCATTTGGCCCATTTTATGGCTATGGAAACTGAGGTCAAGAGAGAAAAAATGACTCAGATGAAGTCACCTGGCCATGTATTGGAAGGGCACAAACTAGAACCAAGGTCCTTTATTCCAAGTCCAGGTGCTTTCCATTGAATTATCCCACAATGTGATTCATTTTAAAAATATTTGCAGAATATAATCTAAATTTATATGAATTGGACATAAATACTTGAAGACTTTGTATCCTTGGCATAATTGTTTTTACAACTAGAAATGAAATTATTCATTGCAAATTTTCACTTAGCATTGATTTGTGAACTTGAGCTAGGGAAAAAAAAATATTACCTCTTACTAGTGATCTATAGCCCTAGAATATCCTATACTATAATCACATTATGATATCTTAATATGAAAGGACATTTAACATCAAAGCACCTGTCCTATCAATAGCAAGGGTGGGGGCCAGGTTGTGAACTTCTAATACATGCTTGTGTAGCTGCAGTTTAACAAGAGGAATTTAAAAAAAGAAAGTAGTGCTAAGTAGAAAGAACTCAATGTACAATCAGAGGAACTGCTTTCAAATCCCAACATTGGTATTTGATAGTTTCATGACCTTCAATAGATCACTTAAGCTTCTAAATCTTCAGTTCAGTTGAATGGCAAACACTATAGAAGGGGGAGGGTACAATTAGGTGACTTATTGTGGTATAATGAATAGAGTATAACACCTGGGTTCAAATCCTGCTACTTATATATTATTTTTGTTTGTTTTGCTTTTTGGAGGGCAATTGGGGTTAAGTGACTTGCCCAAGGTCACACAGCTAGTTCTTGTGTTAACTGTCTGAGGCCAGATTTGAACTCAGGTCCTCCTGACTCCAGGGCTGGTGCTCTATTCACTGTGCCACCCGGCCGCCTCTGCTTATATCTTATTAAGCATGTGACCATAAATAAGTCACTTAAGTTTTCTTCTCTATAAAATTGGAATAATGATACTTGTAGCATTTTATTCATAGGGATGTTGTGAGGTTCAAATGAAATATTTATAAAATATATATCAGTTCTTAGTACTTTCCTTTAAATATCTTCTAGCTTTAAATCCCTTTGGCTAGACTATAGAAACATCTTTTAAAAAGACAAAAGGGAAGGGGTGGCCAGGTGGCTCAGCGAGTAAGAGCACTGGCCCCAGTGTCTGGATGACCTGGGGATCAAGTCTGGGCTCTGATACTTAGCACCACACCCAGAAATAACTGACTGTGTAACCTTCAGCAAGTTATTTCACCCTGATTGCTTTAAAAAAAAAAGACAAAAGGGAATTTCATGCAGAAAAATAAGAAATACATATCCGACCCTCCAAACAGACAGACACACACACACACATTTTATGTGGCAAATAATCATGTATAATTTCTGCTTAAAAGTGAAAAATTTCCAACAGCTAAATCTGTATCAGTCATTTACACTTTAGTGTATATTATCATCATAATTAATTAATCTGCCTTCATCCTCACAATCATCTAGAAACTTACCACCCAAGAAATAAGAATTTTAAAAAGAGGTTTCACTACAACAAACAAAGCTTAGGATGGGATTCAGAGAAGGGCAAGTCAAAGACAAATTTTATCTGCTTTGCAGATTTGATTAATGTAATCTAAGTCAATTTACCTCCAAAATATCTTAGCTCTATCTTTGGTCTGAATATGTGTATGCATGGACATTATGGATCCTGTTCATAAAGCCAGGAGATGATGGTAAAATTTTCAGAGTGAGCATTTACATCTTAGAAATCAGGAAACAGGGAGTCAAGATGACAGAATAAAAGCAGGACCTACCCAGTGCTCCAGCTTCCACCTTCCCCAATCCATGTAAAAGGGGACTCTAAACAAACTTTGGAGCTACAGAACCCACAAAATGACACAGAGAAGCTAACCTCCTGCTGAGGACAGCCCAGCAGGCCGGCAGGAATTGGCCAGCCCAGCGCTCTGGGATCCAAGCCTAGCCCCACTCCAAGGCTTTAGTCCCAGGGCGGGCCTGACCAGCCGCAGGCCAGAGGGGCTCCAGATCAGCAGCAGCTGTGGCTGTTTCCAGATTTATCAACACATAGATATGAAGGACAAAGTGAGAGGTCAGTGTAGTCTGGACTTTGGGACCCAGTAAGTGGGAGTGCATGGCTTTTGCCCCCGGGGCAAGAAGCCACTGAGACACTGGCACAGCCAGTTAACACCATGTGGCAGCTTCAGCTCCTGGCCAGCAGAGTGTAGAGGGACCAAGCACCATTCTGAGGGGAGATTGCTCTTGCTTTAACCTTCTTGGATATGGATTGCAGTCTAGGGTGGAGGTCCTGGAGTGTGTGTCCTGCTTGCCAGAGTGTGTGGACACATCAGAGGGGGCACCCATCTAATACCTCTGGCAGCTGAGAAAACCGCAGCATTTGGGATGAAAGCTCCCCTTTCTGGTGGCAGAGACCTACTGTGGCAAAAAGCCCAGGGGTCAAGAGATTGAGGGGCCACATGACCAGGAAAAGGAAACAAAGCAGAGAGAAGAATCCAACATTAGACTCCTATTTTGGGGACACAAAGGAGCAAAACATGGAACAGGAGGAAGACAGTGAAGTCAGAACTCCTGTACTAAAAGCTTCAAAGGAAAATATGAGCTCGTTACAGGCCATAGAGGACCTTAAGAAGCAGGTAACAGAAGTGGAGAAAAAATTGGGAAGAGAAATGAGAACAATGCAAGAAAATTACAAAATGAGAGTCAACAGCCTGACTGAAGAAAATAACACCTTAAAAAATAGACTAACTCAAATGGCAAAAGAGGCTCAAAAAGGCAATGAGGAGAAGAATGCCTTAAATAGCTGAATCTTCCAAATGGAAAAAGAATCTCAAAAGCTCAATGAGGAGAGTCATTGCTTCAGAATTAGATTGGAGCAAATGGAAGCTAATGACTTTATGAGAAATCAAGATGCTGTTAAACAGATCCAAACAAATTAAAGAATAGAAGGCAATGTGAAATATCCCATGGGAAAAACCACTGACCTGGAAAATCAATCCAGGAGACATAATTTAAAAATTATTGGACTACCTGAAAGCCATGATCAATGTCAGAACCTAGAAATCATTCTCCAGGAAGTTCTCAAAGAAAACTGCCCTGATGTTTTAGAACCAGAGGGCAAAATAGAGGTTGAAAGAATGCACCAATCACTTCCTGAAAAAGATCCCAAAAAGAAAACTCCTAGGAATATCATAGCCAGGTTCCAGAATTCCCGGATTAAGGAAAGAATATTATAATGAGCCAGGAAGAAACAATTTGAATATTGTGGAAATGAAATCAGGATAATTCAGGATCTGGCAGCTTCTACACTGAGGGATTGAAGGGCTTGGAATATGATATTCCATTGGTCAAAGGACCTGGGATTAAAACCAAGAGTTACCTACCCAACAAAACTGAGTATCATGTTTCAGAGGAAAATTTGGTCATTCAGTGGAATAGAGGACTTTCAAGCATTCTTGCTGAAAAAGCCAGAGTTGAATAGAAAATTTGACATTTAGATACAAGAAGCAAGAGAAGAATGAGAAGGTAAACAGGGAAAAGAAATCATAAGTAACTTATCAAAGTTGAACTGTTAACATTCCTACATCGAAAAACAATAATTGTAACTTATGAAACCTTTCTCAGTAGTTGAAGGGAATAGAAATATATATATATATATATATATGAAGGTATATGGGCAAATGAATACATATGTGAATGTGTGTATATATGTTTACAGGTATACATAGATAGAGGGCACAGGACCAATTTAACAGGAAGGTGAAATTAAGAGATGAGAGAAGAATATAATGAGAGGAGATGGGGAGAGACAGAATTGGGTAAACTATCTCATATAGAAGAGGCAAGGGAAAAGATTACAATGGAGGGGAAGAATAGGAAGGCAAAAGGGAATGGGTCAACCTTATTCCCATTGAATTTGGCTTGAGGAAAGAATGAAATACACACTAAATAGGGTACCTCACCCCCCAGGAGAGTAGAGGGGGAGGGGATGAGAGGAGGGACAATGGAAGGGAGGGGAGGGAAGTTGGAAGCACCCACTTTTGAAAAGGGATGGGATCAAAGTAGAGAATAGAACAAGTGGGAGGTGGGATAGGAGGGAGGGAATTATAATCTTTAACAATATATCTACTATGTTATTGTTTTGCATTACGTGTACGTATGACTTATACTGAACTGCTTATCTTCCCAGTAAGGGTGGGTGACAAGGGAGGAAGGGAATGAATCTGGAATTCAACGTTTTAAAATCAAATACTCAAATATATATATATATATATATGTATCTATGTATATATATATATATTTATACTATTATTAATACTATTTTACATGTAATTGGGAAATAAGATATACAGGCTATAGAGCATAGAGATCCACTGGAAATGTCGAAAGAGGTATAGGAGAGAGCAGATTGGAGGAGGGGATATCCTGTGGGACTGCTATTTTGGGGCGGTAGGTAGGGGAAAAACAGGGAGAAAATTTGTAACCGAAAATCTGGCAGAAATGAATGATGTAAATCAGAATTTAATAAAGCATTAAAAAAAAGAAATAGGAAACATTACAAGCCAGTCCTTGATTTATTGTTTTGTTAATTATTTTGTTTTAAGAATGTGATGGAGAAAATATTAATAAGGTAAATAGAACTTCAAAGTGTGCTATGTATATTTTTCTTTCCTGGAGACCTTTTTGTTAAACATTTAATTTAGTGTAGGTGATTTGCTTTACTTATTTATTTCATCTTGAAAAATATCAAAGGATATGAAATTGGGGATAATAAGAATACTCCTATAAGGAAGGCACAGGAAAACTGTTGGGGTTTATTTGTAGAAAAGTTATGTCTTATCTTAAACCTATTGGTTCATTTTTTGGGGGGTGGAGAGATATAGTCTAGAGATTGTCAGTTCTTGGATTATTCCAGATACAAAAGATTTTAAGTACCTAACTATCTACCTAGTTCTGTTTTGTGTCTGATTTCTATTTGGGTCTGATTTTTCCTGTATGTCAGCGAAATACTTGGATCCTTTTATTTCAGTAGAAAGTCATACTTTGTCATCCAAGTATTTATAGCTTTCAAATATTGTTGGGTTTTATATTTGTCCATTTTAATGTAAGAATTATTGTATCCTTTAACTTTTTATGACCTGTTTCATTTTATAGATCTATAAAAGCAAATAAAAATAAAAGGAACCTGTATAATGTACCTGATGGGTTAAGAGTTCTGAGTGATGATGTATCCATTCTTGAAGATGATGCATCAGACAGGAATGACTATGTATGAAGGTGTGACTAGAAAGAATAATGTAGAAACCGTACTTTACACATAGTGCATGAATATGAAGAAGGAAGTACATAAAAATGAGAGGTAATATATAAGAATGTTTGGTTAGTATTTCTCAAATTGCCTTATCCTGGATTAAAATACACAGTTGTGTTACTAAAAAGGAAGCCATTTAAACAAAATTGCTTGTCTTATTTGGACATTTTGTTGCCTCATGAAATGTCTTCTGGGTGATAAATTTCTTTATTCCTAAAATTTTAGAACCAATTAGATTTATTGCTTTCACTATTCACATAATTCTTAATAAATTTAGGCCTATAAAAGAAACATATTTCAAGCTGTCATATCACTGTTATATCTGTCATATCACTGGCCTTCACTTTCAATTGGCATATACAGGACTCATTTGGGAAAGTTAAATTTAAAGCTTCTTTTGAACTGACCAGGTAACCTCATGCCTCAATGTAAGCAAATCGTGAAGAATCATTTTTTCCCTTTTTCAAAAAATGGTGCTAGGCTATTGTTGGTGTTGTGAACTGATCCAACCATTCTGGGGAGAAATTTGGAACTCTGTTTAAAAGGCTATAAAACTCTGTGTACCCTTTGGTTCAGCAATACCACTACTAGGTCTGAACCCTAAAGAGATTCTTTTTAAAAACGGGAAAAACCTATTTGTACGAAAAATTTATAACAGCTCTTTTTTGTGGTGGCAAAGAATTGGAAATCATGGGAATGATCATTAATTGGGGAATGGCTGAACAAATCGTGGCATATTATTGTGATGAAATATCCTTGTGCTACAAGAAATGGTGAGCAGGATACTTTCAGGGAAAAAAAAAACCTGGAAAGACTTACAAGAATTGATGCAGAGTGAGGTGAGCAGAACCAGCAGGCCATTGTGCACAGTAACAACAATATTGTACAATGATCAACTGTGAATAACTTTGTTATTCTCTGAAATACAATGTCCTAACACAATTTTGAAAGACTCATGCAGAAAAATGCTATCTCCAGAGAAAGAAATGATAAAGTCTGATGCATATTGTAACAAACCTTTTTCTCTTTCTTTATTTTGCTCATTGTTTTAATTTGTGTTTTCTTTAACATCATGACTAATATCAAAATGTGTTTTGTATGATTGCAAATGTATAACCTATATCAAATCGCTTGCCTTCTAAATGAGGGGGAAGGAAAGGGAGGAGATAGAGAATTTAGAAATGAATTTTTAAAAATTTTACATGTAATTGGAAAAGAATAAATAATATATTTAAAATGATGTCAAGAAAATTGAAATAAGGGGCAGCCAGGTAGCACAGCGAGCATGAGCACCAACTCCAGTGTCGGGATGACCTGGAGATGGAACCCTGGGCTCAGACACTTAGCACCACACCCAGAAACACCTGGCCGTGCAACCTTGAGCAAGTTACTTAACCCTGATTGCTTAGGGGCGGCCAGGTGGCTCAGCGAGTAAGAGCACCGGCTCCAGTGTCAGGATGACCTGGATTGAATCCCGGGCTCAGATACTCAGCACCACACCCAGAAATAACTGGCTGTGTAACCTTGAGCAAATTACTTAACCCCAATTGCTTTAAAAAAAATAAAAGAAAATTGAAATAATTTGCCACATTTTTTCAAAGAGCAGAAGTGCAAAGTGGCCAGCTGGAGAGAAGGCTGACCTTGACATCAGGAGGAATAGGGTTCAAGGCCTGTCACACTGTATGTGTGTGGTAGTGAAGCACGAGCAAGCACCTCTTGGTACTCTCCACAACCCTCTCTAGATGAATTGCTGATATGCATTGATGCAAGAAGTTTCCTCACCAGAACTTCCCTATACTAATGAAATTATAAGTTCAGACAACCTAATCTCCAAAAAAATTAAAAAGTAAAATAGATGTATTATATCATTGTTTAATCTAACCTCTAGGTAGGATAATGTACTAAAGGGTTGAAGTGATCTGTATTTCTCATGATCTTTGATTTTACTAATTTACAATCCAACATTATATTATAGTCTATATTTCATTTTTTTCCCCTTTGATGTAGTCATTGGTTTAAGAAAATATGCTATAGCAGTAAGCTTTCTGGGTTTTAAGGGTAAAAAAATTCAGTTGCCCCGTCCCTGTTCCTAAATTCAGGGTACCTTTAAATATTATTGGGTATTTCCCTCAAAAAAGTTTCACACATTGGATACTTCAAAAATAATAACTAGTGTGTTAGTCCTCTGAATAATGCTGTATCAACAGGACCTCTACTTTCTTATTTATTAAATGAGATTGTAAAGTCCAGTTAGTGGTTCTCAAGGTGTACACTAGTTATATCGACATTGTATGGAATGTATATTTGCAAACATATGCATGTGTGTGAGTCTCCCTTCCCATTATGGACTGGGAGTGGACTTCTTGGAGCAAAGAAAAAGTGTTTTTCTATGAGCCAGGAAAGTTTGAGAACTGTTCTTTGAGATGATTGCTCAATTCCCTTCCCCCACTTAATCTCTATCACCTCATAATGCAATGTTTGCCATTTCCACCTGCTACTTCCTTTACTTTCTCGGGGCAGCCCCCAAACTCAAGCTTCTCTTTATCAATACTACATCATCATCTAGTGGCAAAGAGGTGAAGTACAGACTTTACAGGGGTGTTATAGCACATAGAAGAAAAAAAGACCTTTTAATAGATTTTTCTGTGTTGTTACCAGAAACACATTGTGGTAAAAGTAGGAAGTAACATGATTGTCAAGGCTTTTACTTGTCAATCAAACTCATACTAACGAAAATTTCCCAACTAGACACTTTTAATAATGTAGAAGTCACATGTTTCAAATTTGCCTCCTGGTTCTCTCTTAATGTACATTGGCTAAAAAGTGTGAGGATTATCTTTTTTTTTTTTAACTTTCTCTGGTCACTGGATTTTTCTTGAATTTATAACTATTGAAACTATGATGAAATTTATGACCTGGTCATAAATGGAAAAAGTAATAAATCAAGAAAAACGGTTATGTAAATGAATATAAAAGTGCAGAGAAATGCCATAAGATAGTAATAAAATACTTTCAAAATGGTAAACCCCATGAGCGAAAGGGATTCTTAAGTTCTGGTAGGTCCTAATAAAAGAATTGCTGTGTCAGTTGAGTAGTTTAAGAAAGAATATGTTTCTTTTCAGAAATAAATAATAAAACTGGTAATGTCAATAATAAATACCACAGAATCTGGACTTGCAGACATATTTTAGGTATAGTCAACCACCTACATCTATAGATTAAGACTGTGAATGCTTAATGAAAATAACATGAGGGTTATATTTAGAACTTGTTCTGATACTCATGGCCATGTATAAGTTAAGTAACTAACCTTTTTTAGGCTTAGTTTCCTGATCTGTAAATAAAGTCAATTTTATTCATTTAATTTTTATTATTTAGTTATATCAAATCACTTATTTCTTCCTGTACATACTCTGTACGTAGAAAAGTAAGCTGTAAAAACTCTGACCCCCTGCTTTGTTTCTTCAAATGACCCTAAGCTTCAGTGTATTCTTTATTTTTAAGATAAGGATAACTTTTATACTATGTGTTACACTGGGTTATTAATATAAAAGCTCATGAAATAGCCTACTATGAGTTGGTTATTGTTATTTGCTTTGATATGTCTAATCTTGGTTTCATTGTTCCCTGCAGTATGCAGTTTGTATTCATTGAAATAATAAAGTAAATTGGCACTGGGTGTTGTTCCCTAACCTTTATGTTATGGAAATGAGTGTTTACGAGTGTGGTATTTAGATTCTGTGAGATTAAATAACACTTTTCTATCTTCAGACCCCCATAGTTCATAGAGGTGTTCATTAGATGTCATGTAACACCTTTCTAAGGCAATATAATAGGTCTTTAAAATGCATTGCCAATATAATATCCACAGAGAAATAACTCGATGAAAATGTTTGTTTTATAATTTTCAATATATGTTACAATCCAGTCAATAAATATTTTTGTACTCAGCCATCTTGTATACTTATCACAATTAAGTGTCTGAATTTGAAGAAAGTGGTGAAGGAAAATGTTGGAATGGTAGCAACTCTAAAAGAAAAGTTACTGCCATCTCCTTCAACAGTAGAAGGACCCACGTTTCATTTTATGTTACAAAACAGCAAGTTTTTAGCAAAAAAAAAAAGTGCTATCTATTGGTGAACTAATAATTGTGGTTTCTGAAACAATAATATGACAAATATCATTTTATTTTGGAGAATTTTTAAGGCTTAAAGTGCTTAAATGTTCATTTCATCTCATCCACCAAGAAATGCTGATATTCTTAATTTACCATACATACATATATATATATATTTACCCTGGAAGTCCCTGTTCTTGGGGAGTCAAAAAGGTAGTGGACCAGGTGAGCAAGGGAATTCTGATCTTCAGGAGGGCTGAAACCTATTTAGTGTCCATACAATGTTTTTCACCAATATTATAAGCCTCTAGGAATAGGAGACAAGCAGACTGTGTGAGGAGAGGCAAACCAGCCCAGCTTGGAGATGAAGCAAATCTATCCATCATGACCGAGATTTGGTGCTTTTAGGCCCATTGGTCCTCTGTGTACTTCTAGCCTGGATGAGAAAAGGAGACTAACTCACTCAATTACTAAATGAAATCAATGAATTGACGAATAATTAAATAAATGAAATTCTAGGTTTTAGAAAAGGATTTAGAAGTTATTTAGTTATCATAGTTGCAAGAGTTGTTTATAGCCAGACCCATCACTTTGTTCGGAGTTGTACTTTCTAAGCATTCGTTTTGTGAGATGTAGGCTGTGATAAATATTAATGAGTTTTCAATAACTCTCTTACTTAATTTGGTATCCTTTAATACTAGTGCTGCACTAGAGAGAGTGGTAGATATCCATTTACAACTGTTGAAACTGATTTCTAGAGATGTGATTGACTTATCTAAGTTCTACCTAAATATAACTTTTATCATGAAAAGTTATGCATCATATATGAATAGAAATTTTTATAAATCTCAATAGAATAAAAGATAAAATAAACAATGAACTTCATTTCTCCTTTTGAAATGATAGGCCTTTTCTTTATTTCAGCCCTCTCCCCTTATCAAATCTCTCTTACCCTCCTTTTTTAAACTAACCTCTTACACCGCTTGATTTTTAAATAACAGGCCAAGAGTAGAGAAGGGAGAACCATAATATTCTCCCAGAATGTCTCATAGGATCTATTGAGAGGGCATATTCAGTCAGTGAATAGACTTCACTGCACACACAGAATTGGTGTTTGTACACTGTTAATTAAAATACATTTATGTAGAATGAATGCTTGCAGTAGTTAGGGACCTCTCTGCAGAAAGCCCCCTAGCTGTTCAGAAACAAATAAGGTTGACATACCAGAGGAGCTTAAGGACTATGGAAGTTGCTGTGGAA
This sequence comes from Petaurus breviceps papuanus, assembly GCF_028583685.1. NCBI lineage: Eukaryota > Metazoa > Chordata > Mammalia > Diprotodontia > Petauridae > Petaurus > Petaurus breviceps. The sequence goes on from NW_027187376.1 coordinate 7,743,154, forward strand.
TTCTACTGCTTCTGAGCCAAGGCAATGCTTTGTGCCAGTTAATACCCCCAGCAGACAATTGGCACTTAGAATGCTGACTTTACAGCAGAAAAAAGGCAGAATAGTCCATATTTTCCAATGAAGAATGATTGCTTAGAGAAGAATTGCTTTTCTATCAATAGTTTCATTTGTTGGCTATAGAACAGGAGATCTTTAGTCAATGAATTCTTGGCATCAAATATTTGGTTATTCATTTGCTGCCAAGACTAAGAGCAGCCACAAACAGGAAATAGAACGTGGGATGCAGGCAAACAAGGTCAGTATTAGAGATTGGGCAGTGTTGTTCAGTGGAGTTTTTGACCTCAGCTCAGTATAACTGAGTCCAAGTCCCAGTTCTGACACTTACTGGCTATGCAAATAATTTACTTCATTTCTCTAAACCTCAGTATCCTGTAAGATATTTACCTGTCATGGATCTTGATTGAAAAGAACTTCATAAACCTTGTGGAGTTTTTTTTGTTTGTTTGTTTGTTTTCATTTTTGTTCATTGGTAAGGGTAACTCCCAGAATAGAGGTTTTCTCTAACAATGAAAATTGACAATCTGAATGTAATTTATAGTCATAAAAACTTGCCCTGGGACACTGAATGATTAATTAATATATGCATGGTTACTTAGATATGTGTCAGGATATGAAAACAAGTTTTACTCACTTAAAAACCAGTCCCCTACCTACTTTGTTTCTATGTATCCTGTTGTCTGGGTAAGTCAACCACAAAATGCAAAATATGTGTAAGTTGTTACTTGTTATTATTATACATGTTTTGCATCTGAAAGTATGGTCAAACTATAAAGCCAAAGTTGGATCTAATGCAGACTTTTGAATCACATTGAGTAGATGAGATATGTCCTAAATCAGAGTATTTATCTAAACCTGGTTTTCATCATTCAAATAAATGTCAAGATAGCAAACTTGATCAAGGAAGGCAGACACACAAGAACCCTTGATGAGGCCAGGCCAAGAAAAAGACAGGTATGGGGTAAGTCATAGATCTATACAGGACTCCGTATTCTTGCAGCAGCAGACATTAAGGTATATAATGAAGTACTGTTTGCCAAAGATAGTTAACATGAATGGGGAAGAGATACTTACAGGGTATAGAAAAATGTCAGTATCTGAGGAATGGGGGACTCTGCATCCCCAAATATCTAGATGAGCTTAGAACTGTGTTTCACAGGAGAATGGGTTTGTAACCTCCCACTTTCACTAACTAGCTCTCCAACCTAGGACAAATAATTTTTCTGGGCCTTAATTTCATTCACTTCACAATCAAGTGGGAGGAGGAGTATACAGAATTTCTAAGTTCACTATGATCTCTAATGGTATAGTAATTCTATTACTCTATTCTATTTGTCTTTTAAAGGCCATCATCCACTGACTCAGGCGTATATTTCCAGGCTTGTTGTATGTAACTCTCCATATATTCTCTATTCTAGCCCAACAGGCCTCTTTTCTCTTCCCTTTAACCAAAATACCATTTCCCATCTTTACATATTTGCAGAGATTGGCACCCAGGCATGTAAAATATTTCCTCCTCCCTTTAGCATCACAGATTCTCAAGGGACCATCTTTGAAAGGAAGCCTATTCATATTCTCTTGGTTACTGACATGATGTCCCCAGAAATTAATTTGTATTGATTGTATATGCAAACACCTTACCTTTCACATATCTATCTAAATAAAATATTATCTATCTAAATAAAATAATAGCTCAATATTATATATGCATATCTATATAATACTCTTAGGTACATAATATATACTATATATAAACATATGAAGTTAAGCTATTTTAATAGCTGATAGTAAGCTATTTAAAGTTAAAGTTGCACTAAGGCTTTTGGGACACCCTATATGTTATATATAATTACAGAAATATGGTCAGTTTATCATTATCAATATGCATGTTTAATTTTCTATATATGTGTTATTTTTCCACCCAAAGAAAGTAAACTCCTTGAGGTGATTTTTGTCTTTGTTACCCCGATACTCAACATAGTACAAGGCCTGACACATAATTCACAGTTAAGAATTGCTCTTTCTCTTTGTTATATACAAAGTGTGTCCACTTTAGTGACCTTTAATAATAGACTCAATCAATATGAGTCATATTAGGAAAAACTGTCAGTATTATATCTCCTGTTTGTAATGTCAGTGACTAGATTTCAATCTATTCTCCTCCCTTAATAAGTGTTGAATACTGTGTGTGTGTGTGTATATATATAATATATGTATATACGTGTGTATGTATAAACAGAAACACAATGATGATTCAAAATAAAGACTTTATTATTTAAAACTGATGTCAAAATTAGACTGGACAAATCTCAGAGAAACAGGGTCAATATTGTGAAATGTTCAGTGATCAAATAATATCAACTAGAGATCAATAACAACAGAGATCAAATAATATCAAAGATCAAATAACATCAACTAGAAAAGAAACTACCTAGATTTTTATAGAGCTTTGCTCGTCTGCCATGTTTCCTGGCTAATTCCAATAGATGATTCGTTGGTTCACCTTGGAACATTCCTTAATAATTGACAACGTTAAGCAATATAAATCAACTTAAAAGATTTGTTTTTTCTATGTACACTTTTAAAAAAAGTGTTTGGATATTCAATGTTTTTTGTGTAAAACTAGAATTTTAAATGAAAGTTGAAAAAAAAAGCAGTGTAAATACTATTCTAAAATATGTTTGATAGTCTGTAAATTTCATTTCCCTCAAAAGAAATGCACAGCACAGAAAACAACTGTATTTTTCTTTTGATAGCTCACATCAAAGATTAAAACACTGAATTGTCATTAGGATGCTAGAATTGCATTAGGTAACATTTTACCTCTTTCAAGGATGAATAATTTGAATTGTTAATTCAACTTAGCCTCTCTATCCCCTTAAATACAACGAGGCTAAAAACATTTCAAACACTTCAAATTCATTTCTTATGATGTTAATATATCTAATTACTTTAGAGTTAGAACATTGAAAGACATACTTGATTGTGTAAAGACACATAACAAGTGATGATCATCTGATGCAACCACTGTATGAACTTGGTGTTTCATCTTGAACAGAAAATGCCAATAGCTCAATTCAGTGATGACAACAGAGTTCATCTTAAAACATTTTATTTTTCTATCATAAATTAAATCTGAACCTTAAGCAGTAAAAGATGCTTTGAACATTTAAAGATACTTTTTTAAGTTCTGAGTTATAATAAGATAATAATTTCATTGTTAACATTGTGCTCCTTTAACTACCTCTTGCTTATGTTTTTGGGAACATCTTATTAAGTGTTATATTTGCATTCAATTAACTATTTAGGGAGTTTATTTTTTAAATTATGAATACAAAATATTCAATATAAAGAAAAAATAATTCAATTGCACGATTATTTTAATACCACAATTATTATGGTAAGCATTGAGTTTGCACACACAAAACAAAACTAACTATATGCTGACGAAAATTACATTCCACTGAAGAATGCATTTTGATTTGGATCAAACCTTGACTTCTAATATTGACTTTTAAATACTTGAGTTTTTTTCTGACCATAAATTGAAAATTATTGTTTATTTTTTGTAAAGTATTTCCCAATTACATATTAAAAATATAACAATCATTTTTCGTATTTTGGGTTTCACATTTTCTTCCAATATTCCACATTTCCTGCCTCCTTGAGAAGGCAAACAGTTTGATTTTGATTATGTATGTAAGGTTATGCCAGACATATTTCCATATTAGTCATGGTGCAAAGGAAACACACACACACACACACACATACACAACATAAAAAAGAAAGCTTAAAAAAAGTAAACTTTAATCTACATTCAGAGTTCATCAATTCTCTTTCTGAAAATTGATAGGATTTTTCATCATGGGTTTTTTGGAATTGTCTTGGATCATTGTCTTTTTCAGAATAGCTAAATCTTTCACAGTTGATCATCCTTACAGAATTACTATTACCATGTACAATGGCTTCCTTGTTCTGCTGACTGTACTTTACATCAGTTCATGTTAAGTCTTCCCATGTTTGTCTTAAACTATCCTGCTCATCATTTTTATGGCACAATAATGTTCCATCACAATCATATGCCACAACTTGCTTAGGCATTCACCAGCTGATTGACATCATCTTGATTTCCAAGGTTTTACTATCACAAAAAAGCTTGTTATAAATATTTTTGTACAAACATGTTCTTTTTCCTTTTATTTGGTTTCTTTGGAATAGAGACCTGGCAGTTGTATTGCTGAGATGAATGGGGATGCACAGTTTTATGGTTCTTTGAATATAGCTCCAAAATGTTGTTCAGTATGATTGACGTAGTTCACAACTCCGCTAACAGTGTCTCAGTGTCCTGATTTTTCCACATCCCCCTCAGCATTTGCCATTTTCTTTTTCTGTCATGTTACCCCATCTGATAGTTGTGAGGTTGTATCACACAGTAGTTATAATTTACATTTCTCTAATCAATAGTGATTTAGAGCACTTTTCATGCAAATATTGATAGTTTTGATTGTGCTCCTGAAAACTGCTTGTTCATGTCCTTTGACCATTTGACAACTGTGAAATAGCTCATATTTGTATATATTTGGCTCAATTCCTGACATATTTTAGAAATGAGGCTTTCATCAGAAAAAAAAAAACTTGCTGCAAAAATTTCCCCAGTTTCCTGTTTTCCTTCTAATTTTGACTACATTGGTTTTGTTTGTGGAAAAAAAAATAATCTCATGTTATCAAAATGGTTTATTCCACTTCCTCTAATCACCTCTATCTATTCTATGCACATAAACTCTTTTCTTATTCATAGATCTGACAGGTACATTTCTGCACACTCAATTTACTTATGATATCACTCTTTATGTCTAAATCATGTATCCATTTTAACCTTATCTTTTTATATGGTGTAATACGTTGGCCTATGACTAGTTTCTGCCAAATTGCTTTCCAGTTTTCCCAGCAATTTTTGTCAAATGGTGAATTTGTACCCCAAACATTTGGATCTTAAGGTTTATCCAACAAGAAATTACTGTATTCATTTACTACTATGTATTATGTATGTAATCTATTCCACTGATACACCATTCTATTTCTTAGCCAGTACCAGGTTGTTTTGATGTTTACTGCTTTGGAATATAGATTCAAATCTGAAGTGTGGAGGTCCAATTTCCATTTTTTTTGTCATTGATCCCCATGATATTCTTGACTTTTTTTCCCAGATGAATTTTATTACCTTTTTTTTCTTGTTCTATGAAATAATATTTTTGGAGTTTGATTGGCATGGCACTAAATGAGTAAATTACCTTAGGTGGAATTGTCATTTTTATTATATTGTCTCAGAATACTCTTGAACAATTAATAGTTCTCCAGTTTTTGGATCTATAGCTGTGTGAAAAGTGCTTTGTAATTATTTTCACATAATCCTTGACTTTGTCTTGGCAGGTAGCTACCATGTGTTTTGTATTGTCTACAACTCTTTTAAAAGGGAATTTCTTTTTCTATCTGTTCCTCCTGGGTTTTGTTTAAAGAACATAAAAATGCTAAAGATTTATATAGGTTTATTTTATATACTTCACTTTTGTTGAAGTTATAATTCAATTTGTTTTTAGTCGATTTCTAGGGTTCTCCAAATATACTATCATATCATCTGCAAAGAGTGATAGTTTGGTTCCTCATTGCCAAGTTTCATTCCTTCGATTCCTTTTTCATGTCTTAGAGCTATATCTAGTATATCTAGTACAATGTTGAATAATAGCAGTGATAATAAACATCCTTTGCTTTATTCCTGATCTAATTGGGAAATTTTCAAGTTTATCCCTACTGTAGATAATGCTTGCTTATGGTTTTAGAGAGGTACTCCTTATCATTTTAAGAAATGCTCCATTAATGTCTAACTTTCTGATACTTTTAATACGAATGGGTGCTGTGTTTTGTCAAAGGCTTTTTCTGCATCTATTGATGTAATCATATTATTTTTGTTATTGATATAGTCAATTATGATGATAATTTTTGTAATATTGAACACATCCTGCATTCTGGATATAAGTCACACCTAATAATAGTGTTATGATTTTTGTGGTATATTGCTGTTATCTCCATGTTAATGTGTGTGTGTGTAACATTTATATGCATGTATATTACACCTTGAAGTTGGCAAAGTGCTTTAAAAATGTTATCTCATTTAATCAACACAACACCCCCTTGAGGTTGGAATTATTATCATCCACATTTGACAGATTAGGAGTTTAGGGGAATTTAGAAAGGAAGATGAGATGAATTTTGAGGGAAACTAAGAATTCTGAAGAGGGAAAAGATGGAGTACATTCCTTTAAATAGAGAGATCCCATACAAAGGCATTAAGGTGGGAGGTGAAAAGCAAATGTTAGGGGAGAGCACTGGCTCATGTTTCAAGTACATGGTTGGAAATAATGTGAAACAAGGCTCAATAAGGAGTCAGTTGATAGCTGGACAGTTAGGGACTTTAAATGCTAAGCTGAGGAGTTTATATTTTATCTTAGTTGCAGTCTGGAGAAAATAAAAGTTCTTATTTGGAAACAAGTAAGTGAATGAAACAAGTCAGTGAATTAAAAACACACACACACACACACACACACACACACACACACACACAACGTTTTTTATATACTTCCAAAATGGAAAAAATTCTGGAAAGCAGGGAGAATGCAAATGAAAACATAAAGTTTTCTAAGAATGCTCAATTTTTTTAAATAGGAGAGATAAATATGAGAAATTTTAGTTATAAGGTAGATGTAAATTTTCAGTGATCCTGAGATTACCTGACAAGCTAGATGGTAGTGCATTATCATTAGCACCTTCTATTAACGAAACCTTATTGGTTTCTGTGTTCAATCATTTTACAGTTTAAAATATTTTGTCAATTAAAATTTCTTTTCATGGTGCTCAGGAAAAAATGACATGATTAACTGTGCACTTTAGGAAGATTTTACCAATTGTGTAGAGGACAAATTTGACAAGGAAGAGCTTGGCAATTGAAAGTCCAATTAGAAGGCTGTTTTCATAGTCTAAGACAAACAGATATGAAACTGAATTATGATGATGGGGAGAAAGGTAAAGATGGCAGATATGTTTAGGAAGTAGTACTGAAAATACTTGGTAACTGATTGGATAAGGCATGCAGAATGGAGGAATAGAAGAGGGGAAGAATCAAGTATATGTCTGAGCTTTTGAATCTAGGTTAAAGGATACAGTTTCCATAATCAGAATCCAAAAAAAAAAAAAGGAGGCTGGGTTGTTTTAGATAGGAAGATAATTAGTTCTGGGTAGAGTCTGAGATATATATCTATGGGATATCCACTTAGGAATGTAGAGAATAGATGGTAATTCAGCCAAATGTATTCAATTAATATAATTATATTTGCCTAAATTTTAAATACTCAGGTTTTTTTTCCCCATTTGGAGCTTAGAATTTATCTGTGAAACTATGTCCAATAAATAATAATAATAATAATAGTAACATTTTACTCCTCTGTTTTCATGGTGACATTAGTTTCCCTAAAATGTTGTCCTTCACAACCTGACTTAGAATCATAGAATGTTAAAACTAGAAGAAACCTGAGGGATTAAACACACCCATTTTCTGGAAAGGTAAGTAAAATCCAGAGAGACTAAATCCAAACAGCTGTTTTGTGGGAGAAATTGGAGTAAAACTTGTGGATTCTGGTTATTAGCCCATAAGTCTTGTCAAAATTTCTCACAGCTTTTCCAAGTGCTGTCTATCTCTGATGGGTATAATAAACATTTTGCCATTACACATTTCTCCTGTTATTTTTCATCACAAATAACAATAATGATAACATACACCTTAGCATTTCTTTATAGTTTAGGGATCACTGTCTTTACAAACTTATGAGGCATCATTATCTCTATTTAACAAATAAGGAAATAGTTTAGAATTGTCAAAATCAGGAGTGAATTTTAGATTTTTGGTGTCCAAGTCCAATGTTTCCCCTTGAACCACCCCATCCCTATTGTACCACAGTGCCTCTCAAAATGTTTTCTGGGAATATTGTACACAGTTATAGCAATACTGTATGAGATCAACTGTGAATGACTTAGCTCTTCTCAGCAAAACAGTGATCTAAGACAATTCCAAAGGACTCTTGATAAAAATTGCAATCTGCCTGCAGAGAAAGAGCTGATGGAGTCTGAATGCAGATGGAAACATACTATTTTTCACTTTCTATATTGTTTTCATTTTTTCCCCCTTTGGGCCTGTCTTCTTTCACAACATGACTAATAAGGTTATATGTTTTGTATGATGGAACATGTATAATCTATATCAAATTGCTTACTGTTGGGGGTGGGGGTTGAGGGAGGGAGAGAGAATTTCAAACTCATTTTTTAAATTAATGTTAAAATTTGTCTTTACATGTAACTTGATATATAAAAGTACATTATTATTTTAAAAAAATGTTTCCCAAGACATATTGTAGGGGAAATGGCTTATGGAAGTATACCACATGAAGTGCCTTTTTGAGTCATATCTGTTCGTCCATTTAATACCCTTATTATTTGTAATCTTCTTGTGCACAAATAATGTTTAAGTTTTATCTTTGCATCCTCAGTACCTAGTAAAATTCTTGAACACCGTAGGTGATTAATAAATTTTAAAATGATAAATAAATAAATAAACTGATTAGCTGTGGTCCAGTGGAATTTGTAAAGAAGTCCTGATGTAATTCAAGACTTGACTATTGAGGGAATGTCTTTGTCAATGACTAAAGAATGTATTGGTACTCTTCTGTAGGATAGGGTATAGAAAAATGAGTTGATTTAAATCACATGAATTTGATGTTTAAGTCATAGTAGAAAACATACCAAAAGAGAATATTCAGTTAGATACCTAATGGCAAATTCCTTTGGGAAAAGTAAAATAGTTGAAAAAATATCTGTTATCCTCTCATTTATCACCAGAGAATTGGTCCCTAGGCAGTGGATCTTTTTTTTTTTTTTTCTGCCACACAACCCGTGTTACAGCGCTGAACTTTAAGCAAGGAGTAATGTGTCTATGAATCCTGCCTCTATTACTTGATAGTCGTCACACAATGGAAAAGTTGCTTAATGTCTGATCCTCAGTTACCTTATATATAAAAGGATAATGCTCTCTGTACTAGCACTCAGTCACAGCATTCTTGGGAGGAAAACTGAAATAATATCTGTGAGGTCCTTTATAAATTTTTAAATCCCTATTTGAATGTCCATAGTGACTATTATTCCTAAAAAGTGGACAGTTTGCAATAAGGATCTGGCTGGGAATAAGCAACATGAATGAACGTGTGAATTCTTGAAGTATAGGGGCTCTTCTTGGTAATTATATTGAATTTGCATAGTCCTCTGCATGAGTGACAGAGGAATCCTGGAAAGAGGATAATAAGTGTGTTTTTGTTAAATAATAAGGCATCTGTTCAGGTGTAGTATTTCCCTCTTGCTGTTAAGTGTGGTGATGTTGAGCAATCAGACTGGAACATTATCAACTCTGACAGGCTTCTGCCTTTGACAGGAGATGCCCTACATTTGACAACAAACAAGATATATATTTTGATTTTCCTTCATTCTCGTGCTTCTGCTTGAGATTTTATTGTGGGAAAGGTGAATCTTGACTATGGTCAGGAAGCTTAGTTGAGGGCACAAATATCAGAAGATAAATTTCCCTTAGCTTTTGTCACAAAATAACCAAGTTTCTGTACCATTATTCTTTCACCAAATTTTAGAAATGATTTTTTGTTAAATAAAGTTAGTATGGGGGTGGCTAGGTGGCACAGTGAATAGAGCACTGGCCCTGGAGTCAGGAGGACCACTTCCTAGCCCTGTGACCTTGGGCAAGTCACTTAACCCCAATTGCCCTGCCTTCTCCCTCCAAAAAAAAAAAATTAAAGTTAGTATGTAACTTGTTGCAAATATGTTATTGTCTTAGCAATGGATATTTTCTCATCATTCCCTATATTGACATGAAAAGAAAAGGTTAATTGGATCAGGTAGTAGTCTACCTGATGGTGAAAATCTGTCCTTTGTCCTTGGTATTTGAGCAAGTCAAAAGATATTTCATAGCATCTGACCAACCTTGGATCCTTGGGTAATGCTGCATAAAAAAATAAGGTGAGCTTAACTATTATAAAGAGATGCAGTCTGGTAGAGGGAATATAGAGTAAGGCTCAAAGTTTCAGGAAGATATGTCTTCAAGTCCAATCTCCAACATATCCCCATTTACAGACTTTGTGACTATAAAGTTATATAATCTTTCAGGCTACAGGCAACTCTCCATCACTAAAGTGCAAAGTAGGTGTGTTTCTTCATTATTACAGGGATTTCCTTCATTCAGAATTCCTTATAGCAATGAAATAAAAGGCCCAGTCCTCTTATTCTCATATCTAAAAAAAAGAATGAGAAACTGAGTCATAGGTAAGTGATATATAATAAAGAAAAATTCTGTGAGAGACTAAAAGTTAGGATGCAGTGAGAATTCTGCCATAAGGTGATTTCATTCAGTGTTAGCCTAACACATAGAAGAAGTAATCAGTTACTATGCACTTTAAATTGGAAAATTAAAGGACTCCACCCCAAAGTTCCCCTTTCTCTCCATCTTAAATTTCACAATTACAGCTTTTTTCCTTTGATTTTCAGTTATGTTTTCCAGTTGAAATAGAGATATTCTTGGGACTATAAATGAAGCCTATATTCAAACCATGTATCCTTTAACATAAAAGTATCTGTAGTATATATCCAAAATGGCAGCTAACTGAAAAGAGACTTCAATTGGACAGAGTAGAAAAAAAGTTTGGAGTAGATGTTTTTGCCTTAAGAGAACAAGACTAGATACAAGTCCATGGTCTTCTACTATTCACTGTGGAGGGGAGAGTGTTTTAAAGAAGAGAAGGGAAATAAAAGATGTTAGAGGAGTTAGCATTTTTGCCTAGAATTAGTCCTACCTAGTCTCATTGATAAGGTAGTCATACGCTGGGAACTCCAAATAGTAAGGCTATAATTATTTCAAAGCATATATATATATATATATATATATATATGTATATATATGTATATAGATATACACACACATTTATATATGGACAATCGGCATCTATTTCAGTGTGTTTCCTACTGGACATATTTTGTCATTTTTAATTAATGTAGATGCCAAAGGTCTTGCAGTTATAAGAAATCTCTCACAGAATAATCTTATCCCCCACTAGCATGGTTGGAGGAATGGCAAACCAGGGGTTTAAAGAAAAGATGGTTGTTAATGTTTGCACACATCTCTCCCAGTGGCATTCCACCAGCTAAGAGGCTTGTACTGTCCCTCTTAATCTGAGTGAGTGGTTCCAGATTCACAGCAAGACCTCAAGGAGAGCCAGATGATAGAGCAGATGGCAGATGACTAATTTGGCAAGCTTTGATGAGTGGAAATTGTTTGTTTTAATTGCTTGTCAAGTCCACTACCTACGTTAAAGTTAAGGACCAGCATTTGCATTGGGTTAAAAAAAAAAAAAACTCCCACCCAAACAAAGACTTCTTTTTAAATTTTTTTTCTTGGAGTTTGAGAGGGAATGGAAAAGTATGTCAACAACAGTCACCAAAATGAATATTTCAGATACATGATTAGATGATGCTTTGGTTTAATTTCCTACTCTATATCCTGTATTATTGTGTATTTAGATTTTATAATGTGTGTTTTCATAGTGACGTGATTTAAAGAGAAAGCATATATGGTTGAATATATAAAAATGGGAAAGTAATAGGAATGAGAAACTAAAGAAATTGATGAACAGTTAAACTCAAATTTGATTGTTCCATGTTGATCTGTCTGTAATTTTTAAGTCATTTTGTATGATGTCTTTTATTAAACTAGATTATGCAATATATAATGAAAAAAAGTCAGGATTGCTAAATGGATGACACATCAAATAATGGAAAAATAAATTAATGTAGTCCTCTCACAGAAAAATAATCATTCTTAATTAAGAAACAATCATTTTCAATATTTAAACCTATCATTCTTTTTGATATCCTTATAGAATCAGAAAATTTCCCCTTGAAATACACTTTAGCAGTTCAAGGAATCCTCCTGATACCAAGGGGCAGCATTTGCCAGGCAGGAAATATGTCAAGATCAGATTGACAAAAAGTGGAAGAAAGCAGACCAAAAGAGAGCTCATGATCTAATACAATAAAAATGGACTCATCTTTCAGCTGTTTGTGATACATCATGCCTTTGTCTCCCCTGGCTACAACTCTATTAGGCAATGTCTATCTTGCCAAATGGCCCTTTTCATTTGGCTCAAGGATTATTCAGAAAATGTTTTAGCTAATTTCAGCTGAATCAGAGGTCTTCCATTTGAGGAGCAACTGCAGCATAAGAAGAAGTGATAGGGATTCATAGATAAGCCTTGGTGTCTCTTATCTATTATAAACAAACCTTGTTTCCTTAAGGTGTGAAACTCATGGTTTCCAGCTTTACAGAGTATCTTGTACCTTACACATTAAGGACAATTAATAAATAGTTGTTTATTTGAAATTAATTGGATTGATCACACAAGAATATTCCTTTATGCATATATATATATATGTATATATATATAGTCGCTTCTTTGAACTTTTTCATGGTTTCAGTTTGGATAATGCTTAATTCCCCTTATATAGGAATGTTAAATAATTTATTTCAATGTTAATACCTGATGACAAACTTTGAGAAAATTCAGTATAGATATTTCAGAATGATTTCTGCCAATACTTGATTGAATTGTGCTTTTTTTGAAACATATGTGTGTGTGTGTGTGTGTGCGTGTGTGTGTGGATATTTCCTTCACTGGCACAATTTAAGTTAATTCAGCAAGTTTGTATTCAGCAATTCTTATATGCTAGGCATCATGGTAGGCACTGGAGATTCAACAGTAAAAATTCAAACCGTGCCTTTCCTGGAGTAAAGATAGTTTCATGGCGGGGAATTGTATGCCCTTAGAAATATAAGCGTACCATATATGTAAAGGAAATGTAAATTTATTTGGTGGGAGGACTACTAATTGGGAAGGTCACACAGAGGCTTTTTTAGGAAGTGGCACTAAGACTGAACATTTAAGAGAGCAAGCATTCTGAGAGATGAAGGTGAGGGAGGCAGAAAGAGCATTCCAGACAACAGAATTGACCATTATAATGGTATAAAAGAGAGAAACAACATTCTATGTAGGAGGAAGTCAAATAGGCTATTTGGGCTGTAATATAGAGATATGGGAATAATAAGAAATAAGTCTGAAGAGACAGAATGGAACTAGATTTCAAATGATCTTTAAATTGCAAATAGAAATTCGTCTCTTATAAAATATGGGAGTTACCAAACCTTCCTGATGAGACGACTTCTGTGACTAGACCTATGACTTAGGAATATCAATATAAAAGCTCTGTAGAGCATGGATTGGTTAGGGGAGAGAATAGAGACAAAGAGATTAATATAGAAACTATTGCAATGATCCAGGCAAGAGGTAATAAGGGACTGAACTATGGTGGTTGCTTGACTTGAGAGATGAAAAATATACTGTGAAGGTAAAATTGGTGCATTCCACATGATGGTATGTGATGCGGGTGAGATAGACGCAAGAACTGAGTATAAATGACCTTTAACAAATTATTGACTGGGAGGATAATGGTGATTTTCATAAAAGTAGGGAAGTGAAAAAAAAAGAGGGAAATGAGGAAGAGGAATGGATTTGGAGAATAACATGACTTTTGTTTTGCATGTTATTTGAGATGACTGTGCAGTGTTCAGGTGCAAATGTCTTCTATTAACCGCCTTTGTGAGATTGGGTCTCAAAATGACATCATGGCTAGAAATGAGCATTAACCCATGGGGTCTGATGATATCAACAAAAGAGAGACAGATGACAATGCATCAAAGAAGAATGAGAAATACCAATCAGAAACTAATGGGGAGAACTAGGAGAAAATATGACAGAAATTCAGAGAGTACTCAGAAGGCAAAGGTGGTCAACAGTATCAAATGCTACAGAGAGGGAAAAATGACAAAAATTAAGAAAAGACATTTGAACTTGATAATAATGAGATCATTTGCAACCTTAATGAAATCAGTTTCTTTTGAATAGTGAACTTGAAGCCATATTGGAAGGAGTAATGAATAGGAAGTGAGAGAGAAGAGGCCACTAAATATTTGCATTTTTTTCCCTTATGTGTTTTGACTATTCATGACTTCTCAGGCTGTTATATGTGTTCATGTCCCAGGCTTTTCTAACTTGTATGCCATCTGGGACTTGATTTATAAAGGTAAAAGTTTACATTTGCTCTTTTCTTCCTTCCTTCCTTTTTTCTCTCTCAATATTTCTTTCCTTCTTTTCCTTCCTTCCTTTCCTTATAATTCTATTTAGCATGAAAAAAATTGCTCTATTTATACTGAAAAATTTACAGCACAATCTTTTGACTGGAAAAATTGTTTCCTATTGATTGTGGGATAGCTAAACATATTATAGTGCATGAATGTAACAATATAAGTGTGCTATAAGAGATGACAAATGGGATGAATACAGAGAAGTATGGAGACAGTAACTAATATAGAGTGACTTAATCAGAGTCATAAAAAATGGCTACAGTAATGTTAATGGAAAAGAATAGTCACGACATAATAATTAAAGATGTGTGCTGTGAAATTATAATGAACAAGCTTGGCCCCAAAGAAAAGACAGGCATAGACACCTCTACTCAGTATTTTGCAGAGATGATGGGGTTGATATAAGGTCAAATTTTTTCACAGTATTGGTCAATTTTGCTGATTTCTTTGTTTTTTCTTTTCAAAAATTATTGTATGGACATTCATGCTAGATGAAGGAGCATGTAGGATATGGGGAAATCTAGTTGAAGTATAAAGAAATAGTGTCTAAATATGTTTAAAAAAATACCATGATTTTTAATAAATGTTAACTTCCTCAATTTGAGATATCTTGAAGCCCTCAATGCTTCTGAAATTTTGCTATCTTCAAACTAGATATAACATTTCCATCTATTGTCCTTCCAATTTCATTTTTAATACTATTGGGAAGAATATAGAGTATGTTTTTATTGAAAAAAAAATATGGTGGGGGCAGCTAGGTGGCAAAGTGAGTAGAGCACTGGCCCCGGAGTCAGGAGGACCCAAATTCAGTTCTGGCCACAGACTCTTAACACCCATACAAAAAAACTAGCCATGTAACCTTGGGCAAGTAACTTACCCCCAATTGCCCTCCAAAAAAAAAAAAGAAAAGAAAAAATATATGGTGGTATAACAGCAAACACCCTAGCATAACCAGGGTAGCTGCTAGCATAGGTTCTTAGATCTGCTTTTTTAAAGTAAAGCAACTCAAAATGGGTTAACAATCTTACTTTAATCTATCAAACATCAGAGAATACACACAGATGTTACAAGCAGGCAGAGAGACAGATCATCATACAGGGCTTCCCACTGTCTGACAATTACATCCATAGTTAGTTACCAGACAGGGAAGTACCAACATCTGGGTTTTCAAGGAGGGTGGGGGGAGGCTCAACAGTTGTCCAGAGTCTCATCTGGACACATCACACAACTCTTCCCAAAGTGAGCCCCACAGCAAAACCTCACATCAGGGTATATCTAGCCTTCTCCTGAGTCAGAGACCATCACAACCCTCCTGACCCACTACCCAATCACATAGTAACAAGGTGTGGGTGTTCCTGAAGAACAAGCCTCCCACCAAAGGCTCCAGGTGAGCATATTCAGCCTATTAGGGGGCAGAGTATATTCTCAAATTAAGGAAGGTTCTCAGAGTCACTTAAGTCTATGAAAGGGCCAAGGAGCAGGGAAGATCTTCATATTCTCATTCCCATAACAGGTGATTTGTGATATTCTTTACCCTTTTTGTTTAGAAAATTAATTAAGAATATTTTCCTGAAAAACAAGGTTCTTTTTAAAATAAAGAACTTGTGTTCTCCTTTTTCTAGTATCTTGCATTAAAATGGGTAAAATTTCACATTGAAAGAGCAGACAATGTTTTTATTTTTAATTCTTCCATGTCTATGGCATCCTTAGAATAGCCATTCTGGAAAATAAAATAAAATATAAAAGTCTGCTTTCATATGAATTATGTAGATTTTCTATAATGTAATGGAACATGAATGAATGTTTTTGGTCCTATAGACCTAGATTCTTAGTAAATAGGATAGCATCTTGTGTTATCTTGGGAGAATGTGGTCTGGATTCTTCAGAAAGTACAATGATCTTCATCATTATTCTCACAATATAAAAATTTTAGGCCTTAGCCAATAATAGAATTAATATTTGAAAGGTATATTGAGCTCACATCAAGGATTTGTCATAACTGGTTTGCTGTACAAAACTATTGTTATATATCTATTGTATACATGAATATTTTTAATATCAATCCTCTCTACTGATCTTACCACCAACCTAGTTTAGACCCTCTCTTGCCTGGACCATTACATTAAACATTTGACCAGTTGTCTTCTAGTTTCTTTAGAAACCAGTATCATCTACATCGATGCATCATGGCACATATGAATGGAAGTCATCTTTCTTTCAGTTGCCAAAATAATAGCTTTATTTCACAGGTTTGGCCATATCCAAAAATTTTACTAAGTCTCTATTGACTGTTGGATAAAATACAAACATTCTATGGCTTAATTTACGAATCCCTGTAGTCTAGTTTTAACCTACTTTTCCAAATTTAGTCATCTTCTTGCATTATATATTACAGTGAAACTAGATTCCTCACCATTACCCACCCTCATCCAGGTATTTATTCCCCTTCTCCCTCTGTCTCTCCATCTCTGTCTCTATCTTCTTTTGTCTCTGTCTCTCTCTTAAATGTGACTGGTGTTCTAAAGTTGGGTGGCTTTGCAAGGCCAATGAGATGATAGATTGCCATCTGTGTCCTGCAGAGGCATCTAGTAGATTCTTGTGGAAGGAATGAGATAGAAATGCTTGGTTTTGTTTTCTAGCACCTACATTTTGTAGAAATGATAAATTGAAGATATAATCTCATATTTTTAAAGTTATTACTAAAGTACAAGATTACCTTGAAAATATTAAGCAACTTACTCAAAAATATTAAGCAACTAACTTGAGCTAATAATCTCCAGCCACACTGTTTTTGTGCTTGTTTAAGACATGCTCAGATTAGGTTCCATAATAACCTATAAAGTCAAGCTTTGGATAAAAAGAGACAATAAAACTATAGTTATAGAGTTACCTAATGGATGTGAAAGAGGAGCTTGATCTATTCCATTAGTTTGACCAAAGAGCAAGCAGAAGTTTTAGAAACAGTGACTTGCCAAAGGTCTTTCAGACTGTGATAAAGCCAGGACTAGAACCTCAGTTTCCTAACCATCTTCACCATTCTCATTCTATTGTAGTATTTTTGTGGAAGCCTAAAGTAATGATTTCATTGGTTTGGAGGAACTCCTAGTTCAGTAACTTTTTCCACTGATGAACATCAAAACCTTCTTTCTAATTTATAGTCCTAGACATTTACCTGGGACACTAGAGATGGAATGACTTAGTTATGACTATATAGCTGGTACACATGCCAGTGACAGAACACAAAACGAACACCAATTGCCCTGACTCCAAAACTTCTGTCCTTTATGTGTATCTGTCAATCAACATTTTTTAAGTGCTTACTATGGTACAGGTGCCATGCTAAGAACTGAGGCTATGAAGAAACATAAAAAATAATATCCACTTTTTGGGAGCTCAGAGTCTAGTGAAGAAAGACTTATGCAAACAATTAGGTACAAACAAACTTCATACAGGCTAAATGGGAAATAATCTATAAAAGGATATCATTAAGATCAAGGAGAATTAGGAAAGCTTTCCTGCAGAAGTTAATATTTTAGCTTGCACTTGAAGGAAGCTAGGAAAATCAGGAGGCAGATGTAAAGAAAGTATGTATTCCACACACTATTGTTTTTGTTGTTGTTCAATCACTTTCAGTTGTGGCTGATTCTGTGTCCACTTTGGGGGTTTTCCTGGCAAATATATGAGAACAGTTTGCCATTTCCTTCTCATCTCATTCTATAGATGAGAAAACTGAGCAAATAAGGTTTAGTGACTTGTCCAGTGTCTGAAGCCTGATTTGAATTCAGGTCTTCCTGACTGCAGGCCCTACACTCTGTCTACAGGACACCAAATGTTCCTTGCATAGTGGTCAGAAAATGAAAATTTCCCTACTTTGAAAATGGAATAACTGCAAAGGGAAAGGAGGAATATGTAAGGTATTAGAAGACTGGAAAGGTTGGGGGAAGTCATGAAGGGCTTGAAAAGATAAAGAATTTCAAGTTGATCCTGGATATCATAAGTAGCCATTGGAATTTATTGAGTAGGTGATATCACACCTGTGCTTTGGAAAGATTACTGCTTCTCATTATACTATCTTATTTAAAAAAATTATCTCATACAGCTGTTTTTTTTCTTGCTGATATATATATGCATATATATATATACATATATAGTCATTTAAATGCTGCAGTAAGCATTTCCACACGTACTGTGTGGTAATGATCTGATTGCTTTCAAGAACTCTTGATCAACACTTGATTAACTGGCATACAATGATAAGCATTGAAGTTTGAGGTTAGATAAATATTTGAAGGAATTATTTCATTTTTGAGTGAATGGACTGCTGATTCCAGTATCCACAATGAATCAGAAGAAGTGTTTTATTTTTGGTAACAGTCTTAAAGGGTTTTTCTCTTTTCATAGAAGAAACCTCTTAAAGAGCCATCTCTTAAAGAGATGTTACCCGAAGAGCCAGATAAAAGATTTTACAAACTGCTAACTCTGTACAATGGGAGAGAATTCTTTTTTCAGGCATGGGATTAGATAGACAATTCTATGAGGCTCTTTCCAACTCTGCTACTCTATGACATATAGAGTATGACATATACTCCTACTGGCCTCACTATTTACCAAATGAACAATGTACATTGAAAAGAGTAATGGGTTTGGAGAGGGAGGATCTGAGTTCGAATCCAGGCTTTGCCAGTTATTATCTGTGTGCCTGTGGACAAGTCCCTGGCTCTCAGACTCCTTATCTGTACAATGAAAGGATTAAGCCCGATGGGTTCCTATATTTCTTCCAGCTCTAAATAAAACAAACAAGAAAAAAACAACCATACAATCAATCCCAGTCTCATTTATGAAATTCACTTTTAAGTAAAAAAAAAATAATTACCATGAATATAAGCCTGTGAATATGGCTAGTCTTTAAAGGATGTTCCTTAATAATCAGTGTTATTAAATGGTTGTTTAAATATTGTTCCCAATAACAGTTATGTTAGAGGTCCACACATAGCTATAGTCTTCAATTTAAAATTAAAGCAAATATCCCCAGAAAGAATATAGCTTCATGTCCTTTATTCTAAGGCTTAGTCATGCCTAGTTTATAAATAAATCCAGGTTTATAAAACCTTGAAGCATTGTTAGGCTTATGGTTTATGTAGTTTATAATGTTTTTGGCAAGAGGTACCAAATGTTATTTAGCTTGTTTTGGCTGGTGAGAGGGAATTTTCAATTCTATTTTCATAAACAGGCTCATGAAATCAATGAGCTTGATGTTTTAAGCATTGTCTTATATACATTGGCTGATTGTAGAATCGATTGACAAGGGAGAGTTGTGATGTACTCAGTCAAAGCCTTCATATAGAGAACACAAATGGGGATTTTATGCATCCTTCCGAAATAGCATCCTTTTGAAATCAAGTCAATCTTACAATGTAAAAATTATGATGAATGCATTATTGATTCTGAATTGAATTAAACATAAAGTATAAGAAAAAAGTGTCAAAATCCTCTTCAGTTTTGAAGCATATAGAGTAAAACTTCGACAAATTGAAATGCTTAAACATGGGATATTCTGGATAATCAGAGTTTCTGTTCAGATGGAAAATTTCAGCATTTTTTTTTGGTTGGGGGGCAATCTTTCTAAACATATTAATTTAAGATTCTTCTTAAATGTGAAACAGAATAGATATTTGACTTGACCACTAAAATTTTGCATTGCTTTAGTATCATTTCTCTGAACTTTAGTTCTCATTGTATACTGACTTTAATGAACATTTATTAAGTAGTTATTATGTATTAGGCAGCAGTATCACAAAGGTTGTAAATGAGATATAGCCCCAACCTTCAAGAACCTTACAATCTAGTGGGGCAGATAAGACAGATATAGAAATAAACAAAAACAATTTAGAATTTAATAAGTATATTGTGGATTCAACAGAAATTAATGAGAGATTTGATGAGGAAAGGATCATTTTTATATTTGAGGGTACCAAGGAGGCAAAAACTTCATAGAGGAGGTTGTGTGTAAGCTGAACAGTGAAGAAAAACAAGGATTTCAACAGGTAGAAGGAGGAAGACATTTGTGCTACAATAGAGAAAAGTCCAGGTCTTGGACTCCTGGATTCCAGGACAATCTGAATACTAGGTCAGAGAACAGCTTGGTCTCATTATGCTGGGGCAAAGAGGGCTTTAAGGCCAATGTGATATTCACAGTGCCCATGGTGGCTATGTGCTGGTGTAGTTCTGAAACAAAACATATAACAGACTCTCCATATAGAAGACAGAACCAAAACATTTATTCAAATACTAGTAAGCTGAATCACAACATCAAAAACCAAATCCATCCATCATAGCATCAAAGAAGCTTGTACACATAACCAATGCAGCAAACATCAGTACCAAGCCTTCCTTCTGTCAGGCCTTCAAAGCAAAACAGTCCTCCTTAAGCAAAAATGCTCCTCTCTCCTCATGCTGCTCTGCCTTTGTGCTGCCTGCTCCCTGTTCTCCTTGTGCTCTCATCTTCTCCTTCCTGTTCCATCCTTCCCGTTCTACCCTTTCAGCAAACTCTTCCTACCATGGGCTCCATGTGTTTACATTTGGCCTTTTAAGGGCAGGGAAGGTCTTCAAATTCCCATTACCATTACAAGTGAATGGAGGTATATTCTCTTAAAGAAGGTTAAAAAGTTAGGAGAAAATAGACTAAGGAATATCTGACCTGGCTGACCAAGGACATGAAATGCTATCCTTTAAGTTTCCACATAGACTGCCAAATTCTCTCTAATTTTATATCTTCTCATTAAGAAGATGATTTATGGAGCTGTGAGCTCTTCCACCCAGCATGCACTTGCCTCCCCCCTGCCTCCAGGTGCGGGACCACCTTCTCTCTTCTCTTAAGTGTTTAAACTTGCCACTTCAAAGTTCGCAATGGATGATGATATTGCTGGTCTCCTTGTTGACAATGGTTCTGGAATGTGCAAAGCTGGCTTTGCAGGAGACGATACCCCTTGGGCTGTCTTCCCTTTCATTTTTGGGCATCCCAGACATCAGGGTGTGATGGTGGGTATGGGCCAGAAAGACCCTGTGCTGCTCACAGAAGGCCCCCTGAACCCCAAAGCCAACAGATAAAAGATGACTCAGATTATGTTTGAGACCTTCAAACATTGCCATCCAGGCTGTGCTGTCCCTGTATGCCTCTGGTCATACCACTGGTATTGTGATGGACTCTGATGATGGTGTGACCCACACTGTGCCCATCAATGAAGGTTATGCCCTTCCCCACGCCATCCTTTGTCTGGATCTGGCTGGCCGTGATCTGACAGACTACCTCATGAAGATCCTGACCGAGAGAGGGTACAGTTTCACCACCACAGCTGAGAGGGAAATCGTGCGTGACATCAAGGAGAAGCTGTGTTATGTCGCCCTAGACTTTGAGCAGGAGATGGCCACCACTGCATCCAGCTCCTCTCTGGAAAAGAGCTACGAGCTCCCTGATGGTCAGGTTATCATCAGTGGCAGTGAGAGTTTCTGGTGCCCAGAAGCTCTCTTCCAACCATCTTTCTTAGGTATGGAATCCTGTGGAATCCATGAAGCTACCTTCAACTCAATCATGAAGTGTGACGTTGACATCTGTAAGGATTTGTATGCCAACACCGTGTTGTCAGGTGGTACCACCATGTACCCAGGCATTGCTGACAGGATGCAGAAAGAGATTACAGCCCTAGCTCCCAGCACAATGAAAATCAAGATCATTGCCCCGCCCAAGAGCAAATACTCTGTATGGATTGGAGGCTCCATCCTGGCGTCTCTTTCCACCTTCCAGCAGATGTGGATCAGCAAGCAGGAGTATGATGCATCTGGGCCCTCTATTGTACACCAAAAATGCTTCTACATGGACTGTTTGTGTTTTACTTTTTTATTTGTCAAAGGGAGTGACATGATGACATGATAATAGCCCAAAAAAGAGGTGAGATTGGCATGGCTTTATTTGTTTTTTTTTTGGGGGGGGGGCACCTGACTCAGGATTTAAAAACTGGACTGGTGAAGGTGATGAGCAGTCTAGGTATGCTGGAGGCAAACACCCCCAAAGTTCTCCATGGTGTATTTAGGACTCTGATTGTACATTTGCTTTTGTTTTGTTTTGTTTTTTTAATAGTCATTCCAAATACCGTGTAATGCATTGTGACAGTTACAGGCCTCTGTGAAGGCTGTCAAGGAGTGATGTAACAGATCCCGAGGGGAAGGGGAAGGGGGGAGGTACTAGTATGGCTTTAAGTGTAAATTATGTAATCCTTAAAAAAAAAAAAAAAACTTTTTGTATCTTCTGCCTTAATACTTGTTCTTTTTTTTTTTAATTGTCAGCCATATGGAATGGCTCCCTAAATTCCTTCCCTGCCCCCAACATAGATGTGAATGAAGACTTTTATAATCTCCCTGAGAGTTTTGAGATTGGTGCCAGTACTTGGGGGAGGGGAGGAGCTTTACCTGTACACTGACTTAAGACCAGTTCAAATAAAAGTGCACATGTTAAAGAAAAAAAAAAAGATGATTTATGGAATAATGTGAAGGCTAACTTGGAGTGGTTAAGGGTATGAAGACCAGTCAGTAAATTATGATACTATTACAGATTGTCAGGTAACAGAAATTTGAATTATGGCAATGGAATTGAAAAGCAGGAATAGCTGCGAAATGTATTTTAGAGGAAGAACCAAGAATACTTGGTGACTTAGATGTGGGGGGTTGGAGGAGATGAAAGAGTTGAAGATTACTTCAAATTTTTATTTGGATAACTGGGAAACTTGTGGTATCAGTAGTAGAAGCAAGCAAGTTAGAAAATGAGTCAAATTTAGAATAGATTACTAATATATATATATATATATATATATATATATACAATTTGTAAAATAAGATTGTATAGAAGTGTTTTAAGGATTAATAATGTAACTAAGTGACTTGCCTAATATTTGAAATTGATTATGGACCATCCAGTTGTAGATGTCAAATAGACAAGTGGACATTTGGGATTGTAGTGAAGATCAAAATTGGAAAGTCATAAACATAGATGTCATAATTGACACTATAGGGATGTATGTCTTCCCTAAAGCAGCAGTTTTATAAAGAAATGAGACAATGGTTATATAAAGAGCCTTGTGGGATTTGCACCCTTAGGTTTCTAGAGAAAGCAAAAGAACCACTGAAAAGATTTGTGAAAAGGAGTCAGAAATTAAATAGAGGAACAGTATAGTGCTAGAAATTGAGGGGATGTCCATCAACTGGGGAATTGCTGAACAAGTTGTGGCATATGAATGTAATGGAATACTATTGTGCTATGAGAAATGATGAATAGGTGGGCTTCAGAAAAACCTGGAAAGACTTATATGAACTGATGCTGAGTGAAGGGAGTAGAACCAGGAGAACACTGTGAACAGTAAGAGCCACAGTGTTCTATGACTTTGATAAACTTAGCCCTTCTCAGCAACGCAAGAACCTTAAACAATTCCAAAGGTCTCATGATGGAAAATGGTTACCATATCCAGAGAAAGAAGAACTGTGGAGTCTGAATGCAGACTCTTCTTGTTTTTTTTTTTTTTCTCATGGTTCCCCCATTCATCCTAATTCTTCTATACAACCTGGCTAATGTGAAAATATGTTTAATAGGAATGTACATGTAAAGTCTATATCAGATTGTATGCCATTTTAGGGAGGGAGGAAAGAAGGAAGGAGGAGAAAATTTAAAACTTAATGAAGTGAATGTTGAAAAGTAAAAAGAAAAAAAATTAAAAGAAAAAAAGAAAATATACATTTTAGGCATTTCATTAAATATATCCAAATTACATGTAAAATTATTATTTTTTTTAATTTTGCGTTCAAAATTTTCTTCCTCCATCCCACCCCTGCCCCATCCCTTGAGAAGGGAAGTTATATCAATTATACATATGAAGTCATACAAAACATATTTCCATCTTAGCCATGTAGCAAAAGAAAAAAATAAAGTTTAGAAAAGGTATGCTTTAATCTGTACTTGGAGTTCATTAGTTTTCTTTGTGGAGATAGATAGCATTTTTCACTATAATTCCTTTGGAATTGACTTGGACCATTGTCTTGATCAGAGTAGCTAAGTCTTTCACAGTTAATCTTTCTTATAATATTGCTGTTGCTGTGTACATTGGTCTCCTGGTTCTGCTCCTTTCACTTTGCATTAGTTCACATACATCTTCTCAGGTCTTTCTGAAATCATCCTGTTCATTGTTTCTTATAGCACAATGGTATTCTATCACAATCATATACCACAGCCTGTTCAGCCATTTTCCAATTTATGGGAATTCTGTTGATTTCTAATTCTTTGATGAGGCATCTTTTTAACATGTTATTTTTCCTTCTTGTTAATTGCATCATGTTACCTATTCCACCTGTCATTTTTCCATTTTAACAATTTTGGAAATCACTAGAACTTGTGTTCTAGAAAGGAATTCAACTCATCTCTGTTTCTGCAAGGTCTAATCTCCTTTCAATGCCTTGATGCCTTTAATTATTGGCCTATACGTTAAATAGTTTCTATAACATTCCTAAAGTATCTTAAACACTGCTTTTTACTTAAGAAACCATATTACTAGCAAGCTTTTTTAAAAATAAAAACTGAAAATTGTAGATGTTAAATAATACACGAAAAAATGTGTATTAAAATAAAAGAATAGAATGAAGCAGTGCGGGGAGGACAAGGCCTGGTCAACTTGGCTGTAGGTTGATTCACCAACTGCAGGGGCCATTCTCAGGCCTATCACTGCAGGGCTAGGTTCTGACAGAGCTGGGTAAGTGACAAATGCAGGGCCTGTGACAGTGTTAGCAGCTACTCCTGGGACTACCAATCCACAGTCTAGAAATTTAAAAAGCACTTATCTGAACTTCCAGGGACCAGGATGGCAGAGTGAACCCCAGCTGCTCCAATCCTGCCCCTAGCCCTGAAAACACAGTAATTAATGCCCCAGAGCAAAATTTTTAACAGTGAAGGCTTGGGAACCCTTGAGGAAGGGCATGGCTAGGGCCCTGCCTCAAAATGGGTAAAAACAGACTGCAAAGACAATGACTCTAGAATCCTATTATTGTGAGCTAGAGGAACCAAATTCAGAAGGAGACCATAGTCACTCCACACACACAGCTGAAGCCTTAACAGGGAATATGAATTGGTCTCAAGCACAGAATGCATTCTTAGATGAGCTGAAAAAGAACTTTGAAAACCAAATTAGAGAAGTAGAAGATAAAATCAACAATAAAATCAAAATTGAGAAATTAGAAAAACATTACAATGAAGAAAACAGTTCCTTAAAAAGAAAAATGTGTTACCTAAGAGAAAAAGAGTATTTAAGAAGAAATAATTTAACTTTGGTCTTCAAGAGTCCCTTTGTTTCTCTGCTAAAAACTGAAGAAGTTTTGAAGGATACATATTTTTGAAGGAAACAAGCTCAAATATGACCTCCTGCATGAGCCTTCCCTGAGCTCTTCAGGTGAAGGTAATCTCTTCATCCTCATGTTTCTCACACTATTTTTTACTTCTCTGTCACACTTGTTTTAGGCTTATTTCTACCTTGTCTCTATTATATTTTAAGCTTCTAAAGAGTAGGAAAATTTCTGGTGTCTCTTATGGGGCCTCAGACATTATAAGGACTTAATGAACATGTGTTGAATTAAACTGAAATGAGGCAAAGCCCCTCTTCTATATTATAACTTATTTCTCACTTACTCTGGATAAATAAGGTATCATGTGTAAATAATGAACTTTAGAGATCTCTGCCACATACAGTTAGCGGTATATGTACCATAAAATGGTTATGTCTTTTCTAAATCAGTTTAGGTTGCTAGTACTTTCAAATTTTAAGAATAACAGGAGACAGTGCTGGTGGGATAGATAACATGAAACATGTGATTGTTCTAGATGCAAAGGCTTAGAGTGTACATATGATTTTTAATTCAGCAACATAAGTACTCCTAGAAAAATAAATTAGTTTTGTTAATCTGTGACAAGAACAACCCCTTAAGTTTTCACTCAATGAGGTATATGAAATCATCCCCCAACCTGGATAAAGATAGATTTTTATTCTCTGCTTGAGGGAAGAAATAAATTGCTTTTTATGACAGTTGAAGTTTTGAAACAAACCAAAAAATTAAACAATAACTGTATTCTATCATTTAAAAAGATAGTTTAATTAGAAAGGTGCCAGGGTTCTCTTCTTTCTTGCTTACTTTTAATATAGATATTCAAGGACATATAATTATGTCTACACTGCTCTGAATGCACGTCCATTTGTATATCTCTTTAAAAAATGTTAATATCAGTTATCTGTACCTTGATGGACCATAACTTAAGTGGGAAAACTGACAGACCTACTACTTGAGGAATAAATACTTAACGATTAACAACAGCTGATTTCCCCCTTTTGGTACAATTTTTTTTAGGAGAGATTAGTTAGTAGGTTTGAATATTTGTGAAAAATGGAAATGTTCAGAACTTTTTTTTTTTTAAACTGTGAGGTGAAACTTTCCATGTAACTTAGTTTAAGTGACTACGGTTGCTTGTTTATTTTATAACCAAACTGTTTGAGGAGGTAATAGCAATATTGGTTGGACAGACCATGAAAAAAATAGAATATGTCTCCTGCTCTGTTACTTATATTTACAAATATAAGAAGGATGAAATATCTTACAGCATGAATATTTTGAAAACCTAAATTGTACCAGCACTAGAAGATATGTTAGGCAGGGCAGATGATTCATAAGTGACCTAAAATGCACCTCTAATTATTAGGAGGATAGTGGAATACTCAAGATATGATAAATAGAATATCTAGAGATAATATAAAACTGCATAAATAATTAATAAATTTTGTGGTAATAAGCATAAGCAGTAAGAGCTCTAATCTGGGGTAATCAAGAAATGAAGGAGGTGGGACTTTAGCCATGGAGTATGAGGAGAAAAGGGGAAATCTGAGAACATTCTTGGATAGGGTCACAGTCTAAGCAAAGGTGTAGACGTAGAAATGGAAAAGATCTAAATATGCATTGGACAGTTGTGTTCCAGGAATTGAGGGGGCATTTGGGAATGTATATTAGGGGGTATTAGGAAGGACACAAAAGACTCTGTCAGAATTTTGAGGAGAAAGGATGGAATATGCTCTTTATAGTGTCTACTTTGTGGAAAGCACTGTGTTAAGTACTTTATAAAGTCATCTCATTTGATCTTCACAAGAACCCTGTTTCATTACCTCCATTTCTCAGTAGAGGGAACTGAGGCAAATAGAGAATTTTTTAAAGGGACTTGCCCACACAGCTAGTATGTATCTGAGCCGGAATTTGTATTCAGGTGTCCCCGACTCTCAGTCTAGCACTCTGTGTACTATGTTCCCTTGCTACCAATATGAAGAAGTATTTATTAGTGATTCTTCATCCATACATTTTTTTACTTCCATCCCTTTCCTGCCCTCAAAAGATTACTATGCCAGTTCAAATGATTACCACCCATATCATCTGTGACCTAAATTATTGTAATAGCTTTTCAAATGTATTTCCCAGTGTCCTTTTTCTCCCTTTCAACCATCCATCTTCTATACAGACACCAAAATAGCCCTCTTAAATACAGGTCTAGGAAAGGCATTTGTTTTCTCAGAAAATCTTCAGTGATTCTCAGGGAACCATGGAATAACTTATAACTTTATTTCATATCACCACCCCCTTCATGAACTCTGTCTTCTTATCAAACCAGAATAGTTGATGCTTCCCAGACTCAGCATTCTATCTACCACTTCCCTTTATTTGCAAAATCCATTTCTTGTTTTCTTTTCCTCATCTCTGCCTAAGCTGAGTTTCCTTGTCACCTGCTCTCTGAAGCCTTCCCATAACCCTAATATTTTTAATGTTATTTCCTTTCTAACACCCACCCCCATATTTCCTTTTCTTCAAACATCTCTTTCTCCCTTTCAACTTTGGAAGAAAGAGGGGGGGGGAGACTTTTCCATCAGCCTTTATGTCTCCATAGCATAGCATATAAAAGAAACATAAGAAATATTTGTTGTTGCACATTGTATTTTGTTGGACACATTCAATGATTGACCAAAGATCCCACACTTGTAAGGAGCCAACTTTACTTTCCTGTAATCAGTTTTGGCCAGCCTCTGAGGGTTCTATACAGAATCGGAACACGTAAGCTGTGTGCAGACAGCAAAGAAGATTGGGTTTCTGTGTGAGATTGCTAGGAACAGTTTGAAAAACATTATCTCACCACTTAAGGAAAGGAGGACTTGTCTGTTAAATCAGCATGCATTTATTTAGTACTTTCTGCTAAAACTCTCCACCATCATTTGGGGAGGGAATATGATAAGCAAACAAATGATGCCATTTCTGCTCTCAGGGAACTTTGTTTAATTGGGGACACAAAGTACATACATATAAAACAACTTGTTCTTTGGTATGATTACTAAACAATAAAAATTAGATATTATAGAGTTCAAATAGAAAATATAATTGAGGAGCACATGTGGGTGTGACAGGAATACCCAGGTAATAGGACCAGAAATTTGTAAACCAAACTAAGGTTTTTTTGAGTTGACAAGCAAGGGTGGCTCTCCTGCTCCAGTAAAGGCACACAGTTGTGGGAGGGAGCAGTGCTTTTATAGGGCTAGGGAGGAGTAGGGATATGGTGTTCTTTGATAGATCTTTCTTCATAATTGTCTGCTGAGCCCCAGATATTGCGCTTTAGCAAATTCTTGGAACTGGGCTACAAAATAGGACATCCAGTTGGATGAGATAACACTGATGAGAATAGGTAATGTTGACAGAAGCAGCAGCAGCTTTGGGACCTTTCAAACTAGAGGTGTTAAGGGGAGCGGGCAATGGGTCAGAAAAAGTTTACATTGTAAGCACTCAATGTAGTAATGGAAGCTGTTTGGCAACTCCATTGCCTATACACCCTTCTGGGTTACAGTTCAAGGGTGGAGTACTTTTGCTCATGAGGAAACAGGGGCCCTGATTAGCAAGATCTTTTCAGATCTTTAGGGCAGAGTATCGTTGAGGAGTGGCATCTTTTCCAGTTCCAGGGGAATAATTACCATGAAAAGTAGTACCAGTTGAAGTCTCAAGAGCTCAGGGGCTCTTCCTGAATGAGAACCAGAGCCCAGACCAGGAGAACACCGACCATACCTCTCCCCAGATCACACCAACTTGGAAGCATTGAAAACTATCAAATTCCCATAAGTAACTCTGGAAAGAGCAGTGCAAAAAAGCTTAAAGCTTGGGGCAGTACCTCTTCCTGCCCCCACACAGGGAATGGAACCCAACTTTAAAATAAATTCAAGGTCAAAAAGTACGGTGAAAAAAAAAATGAGCAAACGATAACAACAAAAGAACCTCACCAAAAAAAGTTATTACGGTGAGAGGGAAGATCAAGAAACAAACTCAGAGGATAATGATGTCAAAATAGCTACAAACTTCCTCAAAGGAAAAGAAAATGTGAAGTGGACACAGCCTTGATAAGAATTCCTGGAAGAGCTGAAAAATCATTTTCAAAATCAAATAAGAGCGATAGAGGAAAAATTATGTAAAGAAATGAAAGTAAAGGAAATATAACGAAAAGACAATTGGTTGATGCCCTTTGTATTTAAAGAGGACCAAAATGATGTCAGTATGTTAGAGTCAAGTTATAGCATGTCCAGTTGTGGCTGATCAGACCAATATGAGCTAGGAAGGTTCTGCCATAGGTGCAGTACAAATAGATCACGTGAACATTTGGGGTGGATTTTTTTTTTTTTTTTAGCATTTTGTGTTTCTTTTGAGCTACTTCAATTCTGCATTGTTCATAGAGCACAGCACATTCTCTGATTAGGGGACTCCATGCTGGATGGTCCTATGTCACACAACTCCAAAGTTCTTTAGAGAGATCTTGAGAGTGTCCTTATATCACTTCTTCTGACCACTACATGAACACTGGCCTTGTGTGAGTTCTCCTTAAAATAGACTTTTTGGCAAGTATATGTTTGGCATTCAAACAACATACCCAGCCCTTCAGAGTTGGATTCTCAGAATAGAGTCTGAATGCTTGGCAGCTTAGATTGAATAAGGACATCAGTGTTTGGTATTTTATCCTGCAAGGTGATTTTCAGAATCTTCATAAAGACAATTCAAATGGAAGAGATTCAACTTCCTGGAATAGTCCTGGTATACTATCCAGGTTTCACAGGCATATAACAATAGTGTCAGCACAATGTCTCTGTAGATCTTCAGTTTGGTAGGCAGTCTAATATCTCTTCTCCCCTACACTTTCCTTTGGAGCCTCCAAAATATTAAGTTAGATTTGGCAATGCATGCATCAACCTCATTATCACTGTGTACATCCCTGGAAAGTATACTTCCAAGGTAAGTTGATTTATCCAAAGTATTCAAAATTTCTCGATTTGTTGTAACTGACGGCTCTACATATGGATGGTGTTGTGCTGGCTGATGGAGCACCTGGGTTTTCTTGGTTATAATTGTTAGGCCAAAATGAGTACAAGCAGCAGAGAATCAATACATACTTTGTTGCAGTGGCTGCACAACATCTGCAAATAAAAAATTATGCACCAACACTCCTTGAACTTTAGTCATGGCTTGTAGCCTTTTCAAGTTGAAGAATATAACGTCATGTCATTAGCTGTCCTTGAAGCTATGTTCATCCTCACCGAAGGTGTTTGACAACATAGCTGGAAACATCATGTTAAAAAAGCATGGGAGCAAGCACACAGCCTTGTTTCACTCCATTGGTGACTGGGAAAACATAACAGCCTTGTCCATTCTCCAGAACATGGGCAAGCATGCCATCATGAAATTGATGAACAATACTGAGAAATTTCTCCAGGTAAATGAATTTTGACATAATTTTCTACAAGATCTCATGACTGATGGTATCAAAGGCCTTGACCTTTGTTTTTTTGCTTCTGGTATTTCTCCTGGAGTTGTCAAGCAGCAAACACCACATCAAACATTCCTTGGCCCTTTCTGAAGCCACATTGGCTCTCAGATAACCATATTCCAGGTGAAGGATCAGCCTATTAATGAGGACTCTGGCAAGAATCTTGACAGTAATGACTAAGAGACAGAATCTATGATTGTCACAGGACAATCTATTCCCCTTACCTTTATAGATATGGACAATGGAGGCATCCTTGAACTCCTGTGGGATAATCTCCTCTCACCATATAATCTGGAAAATTTCAGTCAGCTTTTGTATGAGCAATGAACTCCCAGTCTTGTGACTATCACCTGGAATAGAATCAGCACCAGCTGCTTTGTCACATGAAAGAAGCCTAATGGCATTTAAAAACACTTTCCTTGGAATTTCAGCTAGGGAGAGATAGACTTCAACATGAGGTAAAGGGTCAAAGGCTTCAGCATTGATTGATGATGGTCTGTTGAGAACACTAAGGAAGCCTTCATGTCCTTATCACTAAACAATGTGGCTCCATCAGCACTGAGTAGTTGAGATGCACCATAGGTCTTTGGCCCATAAATAACCTTCATCATAAAAGCTCTTTGGATTTTTTAGTATCAGCATTAAACTGAATTTCATCTGCCTTCTTACTGAATCAAAATCCTGCATCTTTCTAAGCTTCACTTGGACTTTTCTTCTGATGGAAATAAATTCTGCCTTCCTAGAGATGGATGAGCTATCCTGCTGGTAAACCCTGTGGAGCTCTGATTTTTCATTTAGCATCTTCTGAATTTCCCCACCATTTTCATCAAACCAGTCTTAATGTTTGTGAGTGTTCTGACCCAGATGAGCAAATGTAGTTGTGTACACCAAATTTCTGAAAGATGCCCACTCCTTTTCTACCCCACTGTTGTCAGCTGTGTGTTGGCTCAATTTTCCCTCTAAGCTAGCAACAAACTATTTCTTCTCAGAGAAGTACCCGAATCTGTTTACATTAATTCTTCTAGTAGTTTTTTGCCTTGGGGCTGCCATTTTTGTTGAATGCAAATGGAAGACAATATTGGTCATGAGATACTTAAATCTTCAATAGTAAGTGACTATTGCTGCTGCTGTTTTCAGCTCCTTTTCTCCTAAGGATTCCCTGCCTTGTCTGGAAGTCTGAACCTACTCTAGCATTAAAGTCACCCAGAATTATAAGCTTGTCCTCCTTTAGTAAATTAATAATAAAGGTCTCCAGGTCTTCATAAAATTTTTCTTTGACCTCATGTAATGGGAATGCAAATTTGGAAGATCTTTCCTGCCCCTAGGCTAAAATGCACCTGAAGCCTGGGGTGGGAGGCTTGTTTTTCAGTAGATACTTCTTGATTGTCCAGTGAGTCAATAAGGTTGTTACATTCTCTGAGCCAGGGGAAGGCTATATAAGCCCTGATGTGTAGCTTTGTTTTGGGGGCTCACTTTGAGAAGTGTTCTGTGATTTGATCTGTATTCTGGGAAGTTGTTGTCCAGAGCTCCCCCGGCTTTGAAAAACCCAGATGTGGAAACCCAGATGTTGACTGGGTATGGTTGTAATGGTTGGACAGTTTGGAAATCTGTCTACTTGATCTGTTTCTGTCTTGATAATTCTGTGTATTTTGAAGTTCGGAGTGCTGACCTTTTTCCCCTGAACAAGGTAAACGATATATGTCTGGCTGATTAAAGTAAGCTTGTTAACCCATTTTGAGTTGCTTTCCTTTAACAAACCAGATCCAAGAACCTGTATGGGCAGCCACCCTGAGCACGCTTGGGGTGCTTGCTGCTACACCTCATCAGGATTTCTCATGGTGGGAACAAAGGCACTGATGATGGTGGTGGGGTGTTTTCCTTCAGGTGGCAATCATATTTTCTAGCCCCTTCCTCACACTACAAGGTAAGCAGTGTGATTCTTAAATGGCTGCTCAGACACCCAGGGGGCTGCTGAATCCCACTGCTACTTCTAATGAGAAGACAACTCCATGGCCCAAACTGCCTGTGTGCAGGGTTCTGAGTATAGTTCCCTGTGCTTCATCACTTGCCTATTGCTGCAGGATTTTGAAATAGGTCAAAATGTGAAACAGTATGGGTGATGTCTTTCGAATTATGTGTAAATGGGATTTAAGTAAGGCAGAGTTGCACAGAATCGTTGGCCTCACTCTCTCTTCCAGACTCATCAAACTCCAGTGGAAGGACAGTTAAAATAACTGGGGATGACTTCAGATACAGTGGATGACTTTGGCATCTTCGATGCCTAACCAAGCTTTAAAAGCTCCACAGTGCCTACTTGAGCTGCCTTCATGGATTTTGGAACAAATTTTTCTCATTTGCCCATTCCACCAGGGGTAGTCTACATATACTTGGGGTAGATAATAAACCCCCCCCCCCCCGCAACTCACCAGTGGTTTTGAGACTCCTCAGTTACTGTAAACCTGGTTTAGCCACTCTGCTGAAATAGTTGACCAGAGTGTGGCTGCTCTGTGTCCTACAGCTTCTTGGAATCACAGGTGAGAGTTAGGTGGATGAGGTGGACAGCAAAGGTGGAAAGCTGTCCTTAAAAAGGCTCAATAGCCCTCATTCTATAGGTAGTAGTCTTCCCTAAAAACACCCTAGACCAATGAAAAGACAATTAACAGCATGATAAAAAGGCACAAGAAAGAAGAAACTTTAGAAAACAGAATTGACCAAATGGAAAAAAGAGGCAAAAAATTTACTGATGAAAATAACTGCTTAAAAAGCAGAATTGGCCCAGTGTAAAAAGACATAGAAAGACTCACTGAAGATAAGAAATCTTTAAGAATTAGAATTGGACAAGGAGAAATGAATGACTCCATGAGGCATTAAGAAACAATAAAACCAAGTTAACTATGTCATCAGAAAACAACTCTCCTGGAAAATAATTCAAGAAGGAATATTTTTAAAATTATTGGATTGTCTGAAAGCCATGATCAAAGAAAAAGCATAGACATATGTTTTCAAGAAATTATGAAGGAAAAAGGTCCTGATTTTTACCAGAGGGAAAAATAGAAATGGAAGGAATCCACTAATCATACCATGCATACCAGGCATTCTGAAATTATTATGAATATCAGAACCAAATTTCAGAGCTCCTAGTCAAAGAGAAAATACTTCAAACAAAAAGAAAGAAACCATTAAAATATCAAAGAATTACTATCAGGACCATATAAAATTTAACAGCTCCTATTTTAGAACAGTGAAGAATTTAGAATATGATGTTCTGGAGAGCAAAGGGGCTACTATTATAAACAAAAAGTATCCACCCAGAAGAACTCAGTATAATCTTTCAGCAGAAAGAAACTTTGATATTTAATGAAATGGAGCATTCCTGACAAAAGGACTAGAGCTGATATAAAATTTGATTTTCAAACACAAGACTTAAGAGAAACATCGAAAGGTAAACATGAAAAAGAAATCATTTTTAATAAGGTTTAACTTTCTACCATTTTATATGGGAAGATGATAGTTGTAACTTCTAACCGCCTTGTCATTATTAGGGTAGTTACAAGTATTCTACATACATATAGGGCATGAAAGTGAGTTAAATACATTGGGATTATGAATCAGAAATTGAATACAGCTTCCTCCATATTGGTAAACTGAGCACAATTGCCTCCATCTTGTGTTAAGCATTAGCTCACCCATTAAAGGATCTCCTTACCTAGACTGACAACCCAATGGTCCCTCAATAAGAATATTCTGTGTGATAACATTCGTTCAGTGAGATTTCAAGTGTTCCCTGATTTCAGGAATCAGCTTAGTCATTTAGGTCATGGTATGTTATCTAATGAGCCAGCTCTTGCAACATATACTCCCAATATCCACTCTCCTTTGTATTTTAAGTACATATGAGACCCATGTAAACTAATTTTGGGGAGCCTCTGTCCATGCAGGTAGGGCTGCCTTGTTAGCAAACTCAGTAAGCTCTAAGACAAGTTTGATACTTTAGGGTCTCATTATCCCTATGTCACCCATGATAGTTTTACTTAAATGTTAGAAGGAAAAAGTTCAATGGGTTAAAAAACAAAAGATGTCAGTAAAACAAGATAAAAAATTTAGCTTATGTTGTATAAGTGTCAAAGAATAGATGATACGATCATTTTGTCTTCTTTTATAACAAAGATTTAGAATAGCTTTAAGTGATTCAAATGAAAAAATATTGTCCATAACATATTTGGCCCCTTATGTTTTTCTTCCACACATACTATATTCATCATTTTTATCTTTTAATTTTCATTACATACATCAGGCTATTCTATGGAAAAGAGCTGGTCTATTTGTAAAAGGTATTTAGCCTGGTAATGCTTTATGTGTAAATCTAAGTATATGTATACTCTGTACTGTGTTCCTGAATCCATGCTTGGGCTCACACCATTCTTTTTGGGTAGAATGCCCTTCATATTCATCTATAACCATGATACTTCAGGTCTTAAATCCAAAAGCAAACTGAAAATGCCAACTCTTTCATGAAGTTATTTAATTTTCAGAGTTGGAAGTAATGTGTACCTAGAAGATTTTTTTTTATCAGTGTAGGTATTCATCTTCTAACAGAAATGGTAAAATCTCGAATTTCTCTTCATTTGTAGTTTTTGTTGATATCTAAGCCTTCAAGATAAAAGTCTCATTTTTGTCTCTCCAACAATTCTATAATCTTTGAAATATTTTGAAATGCTCTCTTAGTGACTTTAAAGCTGTTTTTACAGTCATAGATTTCTTTTCTACATTTTGGGGTAAAGTTAGTTGACCTGGTAATTTTAACTTCTTAGGTGCTATTTCTGTTTCTTTTCATAGTATGTCATATTTTGAAATGGTACAGTATATATGTTGTGATTCTATTATTGCTCCTATATAAAATGGATTAATTTTAAAATGCTAAGCTATGAATGAGTTTTTAATATATTTTTATATATAATAAACTTTATTTAAAAAATAAAAAAAACTTAGCTTGTGGACTATACAAAAGCAGAAAATTCATCCCAATTCAGGAGATGCAATTTGGCAATTTCTATCTAATTTGTTTTACATTTTGACCTTTACTATACATGGCTGCTTTTGAAATGAAAGCTATTTCAGTAATCAGTCATTCACTACTTGCCAATATGTAATCAATTTAGCTGCTATATTTTTGGAGAAGAGAAGAGCTATGTTGGGCTGCTTGTCCCATCTACTGTGTTCCTACTCTCTTCTTTAAGGAAGCATGCATATTGTGCAGGTAGGAGATTTCTGGATTTTCTTCCAGTCTTTTTCTTCTTATTCCCTAAACTTGAGCTATATTTTTCTTTTTATAATTTTTTTTTTATAAATTTGTTTGTTTACTTTTAGTTTACAAGATTCATTTCCATAATTCCTTGAGTTTCACATTTTGTCCCCCTCCCTCCCAATGGCAGCATACAGTCAAGTATAGGATCTTTAAATACTTTCACATTATACATTAGTCAGGTTATAAAGACAGATTGTATCAGATGGAATGAAAAATGTTAAAGAGGATATAAAACCAAATAAGAAAAGGAAAAAGATCAGGTAGTTTGCTTCCATCTGGATATAAGCTCAGTTCTTTCTAGTTCTTTCTCTGGGTGTACACATTTCACTCTATCACGAGTCTTTTGGGATTGACTTATATCACTGCATTGCTGAGAATAGTCCAGTCTATCAAAGTTGGCAATCACACATACGTTGTGTCTGTAATTGTGTACAAATTTCTCCTGGTTCTACCCTTCTCACTCAGCATCAGTTTGTATAAGCCTCTCCAGGTAAATATGAAGTCCATCTGCTCCTCATTTCTTATAGCACAATAGTATTCCGTAACATGCATATACCACAGCTTGTTCAGCCATTCCCCAATTGATGGGCAAATCCTTAATTTCCAATTTTTTTGCCACCACAAAAAGAGCTGCTATAAACATTTTTGTACATATGGGTCTTCCTCCCACTTCTATGATCTCTTTGGGATATAACCATAGGAGTGGTATTGCTGGGTCAAAGGATATGAAATTATTTATAGCCCTTTGGGCATAGTTCCAGATTTCTCTCCAGAAAGGCTGGATCGGTTCACAACTCCACCAGCAATGCATTAGTGTTCCAATTTGCCCACATCCTCTCCAGCATTTGTCATTTTCCTGTTTTGTCATCTTAGCCAATCTGACTGGTGAGATGTGGTACCTCAGAGCTGTTTTGATTTGCATTTCTCTAATCAATAGTGATTTAGAGCACTTCTTCATGTGCTTATAGATATCTTTAATTCCTTTCTCTGAAAATTGCCTGTTCATATCCTTTCACCATTTATCCATTGGGGAATGACTTGTATTCTTAGAGATTTGACTCAATTCTCTGTATATTTTAGAAATGAGTCCTTTGTCAGAGACATAGGTTGTAAAGATTCTTTCCCAATTTCCCACCTCCCTTTTAATCTTGGTTACATTGGCTTTGTTTGTATAGAAGCTTTTCAATTTCATGTAGTCAAAATTATCCATTTTGCATTTTTATAATGTTCTCTAATTCTTGCTTAGTCATAAAGTCTTTCCCTCTCCACAAATCTGACAGGTAAACTATTCCTTGTTTTAGGAGACTGCTTACAGTATCAACCTTTATACCTAGATCATGCACCCATTTAGATTTGATTTTGGTATATGGTGTTAGATTATGGTCTATGCCCAGTTTCTGCCATTCTATATTGCAGTTTTCCTGGCAGTTTTTGTCAAATAGTGAGTTCTTATCCCAAAAACCAGGGTCTGGGGGTTTATCAAACAATAGATTACTATAGTCATTGACTTCTGAATCTCGTGTGCCTAATCTATTCCATTGATCCTCTACTCTATTCCTCAGCCAGTACCAAGTAGTTTTGATGACTGCTGCTTTATAATACAGATTGAAATCTGGTATAGCTAGTCCACCTTCCCTAGCATTTCTTTTCATTAATTCCCTTGATGTTCTGGACCTTTTATTCTTCCAAATGAATTTTATTACTATTTTTTCTAGCTTTACAAAATAGTTTTTTGGTAAATTAATTGATATGGCACTAAATATATAATTTAATTTAGGTAAAATTGTCATTTTTATTATATTAGATCAACCCAGCCATGAGCAATTGATATTTTTCTAATTAGTTAGATCTGACTTTATTTGTGTGAAAAGTGTTTTGTAGTTGTGGTCATATAGGTCCTGGGTTTGTTTTGGCAGGTTGAATCCCCAATATTTTATAATGTCTACAGCAACTTTAAATGGGATTTCTCTTTTTATCTCTTGCTGTTGAATTGCATTGGAAATATATAGGAATGCCAAGGATTTATGTGGGTTTATTTTATATCCTGCAACTTTGCCAAATTTATTTATTTTCTCAAGTAGTTTTTTACTTGATTCTCTAGGATTCTCTAAGTATATCATCATATCTTCTGCAAAGAGTGATAACTTGGTCTCTTCTTTGCCTAATTTGATTCTTTTGATTTCTTTTTCTTCTCTAATTGCTACTGCTAACATTTCTAGTACCAAATGAATAAGAGGGGTGATAGTGGACACCCTTATTTCACCCCTGATCTTATGGGAAATTTTTCTAACTTCTCCCCATTACATATAATACTTGCTGATAGCTTTAAATAGATGCTACTTATTATGTTAAGGAAGGCTCCATTTATTCCTATACTTCCTAGTGTTTTTAATAGGAATGGATGTTGTATTTTGTCAAAAGCCTTTTCTGCATCTATTGAGATGATCATGTGTTTTCTGCTGGTTTTATTGTTGATATGATCAATTATCCTGATGGTTTTCCTACTATTAAAACATCATTGCCTTCCTGGAATAAATTCTACCTGATCAAAGTGTATTACTTTTGAGATAAGTAGCTGTAGTCTTTTTGCTAATATTTTATTTAAAATTTTCGCATATAGATTCATGAGGGAGATTGGTCTATAATTTTTTTTCTCTGTTTTATCTCTTCCTGGTTTAGGTATCAGTACCATATCTGTGTCATAAAAAGAATTTGGTAGGACTCCTTCTTCACTAATTTTCCCAAATAGTTTGTAGAGTATTGGAATCAATTGTTCTTTAAATGTTTGATAGAATTCACTAGTAAATCCATCTGGCCCTGGACATTTTTTCCTAGGGAGTTGAATGATGGCTTATTCAATTTCTTTTTCTGAGATGGGGTTATTTAAGTAATTTAATTCCTCTTCAGTTAATCTGGGCAACTTGTATTTTTGTAAATATTAATCCATTTCCCTAAGATTGTCAAATTTAGGTGCATATAATTGGGAAAATAATTCATAATTATTGTTTTAAATTTCCTCTTCATTGGAGGTACATTCACCCTTTTCATTTTTGATACTCATAATTTGGTTTTCTTCTTTCTTTTTTTTTTATCATATTCACTAGGGGGCCTATCAATTTTATTGTGTTTTTTTTCATAAAATCAGCTCTTACTTTTATTTATTAATTCAATAGTTTTCTTAATTTCAATTTTATTAATCTCTCCTTTGGTTTTCAATATTTCTAATTTAGTATTTAATTGGGGATTTTGAATTTGTTCTTTTTCTAGGTTTTTCAATAGCATGCCCAATTCGTTGACCTCCTTTTTCTCTAGTTTAATCATGTATGCACTCAGGGATATAAAACTTCCCCTAAGAACTGCCATTAATGCATCCCACAAATTTTGGTATGTTGTCTCATTATTATCATTCTCTTGAATGAAATTACTGATTGTTTCTATAATTTCTTGTTTGACCCACTCATTCTTTAGGATTAAATTGTTTAATTCCCAATTAGTTTTTAGTCTGTCTTTTAATGGCCCTTTATTGCATATAATTTTTATTGCATCATGATCTGAGAACGATGCATTTAATATTTCTGTCTTACTGCATAGAATTGTGAGGTTTTTATGCCCTAAGACATGTTCAATTTTTGAGTATGTTCCATGAACCACTGAGAGTAAAGTATATTCCTTTTTATCCCCATTCAGTTTTTTCCAAAGATCTATCATACCTATCCTCTCTAAAATTCTGTTCACCTCCTTAACTTCTTTCTTGTTTATTTTGAGGTTGGAATTATCAAGTTCGGAGAGGGAGAGATTAAGGTCTCCCACTAGTATAGTTTTGCTATCTATTTCTTCCTCTAATTCCTTTACCTTCTCCTCTAGGAATTTGGATGCTATACCACTTGGTGCATATATGTTAAGTAATGATAATGCTTCATTCTTGATGGTGCCTTTTAACAGTATATAGTTTCCTTCCTTATCTCTTTTAATTAGATCAATTTTTGCTTTTGCTTTATCTGAGATAAGGATTGCTAACCCTGCTTTTTTTACATTAGCTGAGGCATGATATATTTTACTCCAGCCTTTTACCTTTACCCTGTGTGTATCCCTCTGTTTCAGATGTGTTTCCTATAAACAGCATATTGTAGGATTATGATTTCTAATCCAGTCTGCTATCCATCTCCATTTTATGGGAGAGTTCATTCCATTCACATTTATAGTTATGATTGTTATCTCTTTCTTTCCCTCCATCCTATTCCCTCCCCTTTTAATGCTCATATTTTCCCCCTTCTCCCTTCCCCCCTTTATAGTTTTTCTTTTGACCACTGCCTCCCTCAGTATTCCCTTATCAACCTCCCTCCCTTTTCCTCCCCTTCCCCCTTCTTCCCTCCCTACTAACCACCCCCCCACCTTTCTTAGTCCTTTCCCCCTCCTACTGCCTGTAGGATATTTTTATACTTAATGAAGTATGTTATTTCTTCTTCACACCAAGAGTGGCAGGAACAAATCTCATGGGAAGCTCCTCTCCCTCCCCTCTTTCCCTCTAAAATGATACTTTTTGCATTTCTTCTCCATAGAGTCCTATGCTTAACTGGTTGTTATTCCCTGTTTGCACCAGAACTAATGAGGGAAAAGTTCATATGATTCCCATCTCCCTCCCTTCTTTTCCTCGGCTATATTGTTTTTATGCCTCTTTGTGTGGCATGATTTAAACTTTTCCACTTCATTCCTTCCTCTTCTTCCATTGTAGTCCCTTTGTAGCCCTTAATAAGATTTTTCTTTAACTGTCATTTTGAGTATTTTATACTCATACCCTCTACTTGTCTATAAACAGTTTGCTCTTATTAAATAGCAGGGTGTGTGTGTGTGTGTGTGTGTGTGTGTGTGTGTGTGTGTTTATCTTTCTATGTCACTCTTGAATCTCTTAGTTGGAGGTTGAATTTTCCATTGAGCTCTGGCTTTTTCATCAGGAAGGTCTGCAACTCTGTTATATCGTTGAATGACCATCTCTTTGCCTGGAAGAATATTCTCACCCTCATTGGGTAGGTGACCCTTGGTTGTAACCCAAGCTCTTTTTCCTTCCAGAAAATTGTATTCCACTGCCTCCAACCTTTCAGTGTAGAGGCTGCCAAATCCTATGCAATCCTCACTCTGGTCCCTTGATATTTAAATTGTTTCTTTCTGGCCACTTGAAGTATTTTCTTTTTTACCTGGTATTTCTGGAGTTTGGCCACAACATTTAGAAGACTTTTCAGTTTGGGATCTCTTTCAGCAGGTGTCTGGTGGATTCTCTTGATTTCTATTTCACCCTCAGGTTCTAGTATCTTCAGGCAGTTTTCCTTAATGATCTCTTGGAGAATGTTGTCCAGGCTCATTTTTTCATCATGCTTTTCTGGTAGGCCTATGATTCTCAAATTATCTCTCCTGGATCTGTTTTCCAGGTTAGTTATTTTTCCATTGAGGTATTTTACCTCTTTTTCTAATTTTCTTTCTTGTTGTTTTGTTTGACTAATTCTTGGTTCCTCATAGAGTTATTTGTTTCAATTTGGTTGATCCTAGTTTTTAGCAAATCATTTTCCTTCGTTAGTTTTTGGAGCTCCTTTTCCATATCATATACTTTTCTTTTTAAAGAGATGTTTTCTTCATTATAATGTTTTTCTAATTCTGCAATTTTGTTTTTGAGAGAATTATTCATTTTGTCTTCTATCTCCCTCATTTGGTTATCAAAGTTCCTTTTGAGCTCATCTAGGAGAGCTTTCTGTGCTTGCGACCCGTTCCCTGTTGATGTTTCAGCTGTGGATGTGGAGTCCACATTGTCTCCCTCTGAGGTTGGCTCCTCCCTCTGAGGATAATAGGACTCCAGAGGCTTTTGTAGTCTTCTTTTGACCCATTTTGAGGCAGGGTCCTATCCATGCCCTTCCTCTAGGGATCCAAAGCCTTTACTATAAAGGGTTTTGCCCTGGGGCAATAGTTAGTATGTTTTTTTTGGGGGGGGGGAGTTTGGAGCAGGCGGGGTTCACTCTGCCATCCTGGTCTTTGGAGGTCCTGATAGGGGCCTTTTTTTAAAAATTTCTGGGATATGAAGTGGTAGTCCCAGGAGTATTTGCTGTCCCAGACAGGGGCCCCTGCATTTGGTTCTTACCTTGCTCTTTCCACTCCCAGCCCTTTGGTGATAGGCCTGGTAGTGGTCCTTTTGGTTGGTGGGATGACTCGCCCCCTGAGTTGATCAGGCCTCTTCTGGGACTGCCTCTGCAGGCCGTGCCTTCTGTACCTGCCTCAGCTAGCCGCTCACCTTCCATGCTTCTTGAGCTATATTTTTCAACAGTTCATACATGCATATTGGAATCACCAAGCCTCAAGGTATATGCTTGCTTACATTGTAGGAACATGCCAAATTTTCACAGCATTCCTCTACTTCATCTTTTGCAAAGGATGCTGGTGGAGAAAGGACCTTTTTCTTCCCACTGTCCTGTTATGTTCTTCATAAATATGGCTAGATAAGATTGCTGTGTAAGTCATGAAAAGGGGTTTGTCGTGATGACACCTCTCTCTGTTATTCTTTTCTGCAAGTTCCCTTTTTCATTTGAGTGAAACTTAATTCTGTCTTCTGTTTTTATTTATATCAGCAATTATAATATGGATATTACTGGGTAAAAAAACTGAATGTCAATTAATTAAAATAATTTTTTACATGACTAAAGAACTGTTATTCTTGTATCACTTCTTAGAATCCCATTTCTTGCCCTTGTGGTCATATACTTGTCACAGTATATTTAGTATTTGTTTTTGTCTGTCAAATATTTTGTATTGTCCCCTATAGAGTATAAGTTCCTTAAGGGTAAATACTATACTCACATTGATGTATATTATACATGCACACACACATGCACACATATTATCTTTACTTGTAACATTGATAAAGTTTAGTTATTTGTTATTGAGTGTATGTAACACATTCTACTTTGGGTTGAATTCTGTTTTTAGTTTCCATTTATTCTATTGCTTTTCTCATTGTTGCTAATCAGGGGTTTTCTGTCCTGTTCTTAACTGAGTAGCAAAGGCTAATCTGAATATGTACCATCATCTGTTTTGTTGTTGTTGTTTTAGTGTT
This sequence comes from Petaurus breviceps papuanus, assembly GCF_028583685.1. Lineage (NCBI taxonomy): Eukaryota > Metazoa > Chordata > Mammalia > Diprotodontia > Petauridae > Petaurus > Petaurus breviceps. Next base: position 7,786,874 of record NW_027187376.1, read on the forward strand.
TGTATTATTCAGAAGGCTGTTACTTTATGCATGTGTATATACTTTTGTTTTTGCAGTGTGTGCTGGAACAGAGAACAAACTGAGCTCTCTCTCTGACCTGGAACAGCAATATCGTGCCTTGCGTAAATACTATGAAAACTGTGAGGTAGTGATGGGGAACCTGGAGATAACCAGCATCGAGCACAACCGTGATCTCTCCTTCTTACGGGTAAATCTCTCTCTCCCTCTCTCTCCCTCTCTCTCTCTCTCTCTCTCTCTCTCTCTCTCTCTCTCTCTCTCTC
>NW_027187376.1:7787164-7830052 GCF_028583685.1 Petaurus breviceps papuanus
TCTCTCTCTCTCTCTCTCTCTCTCTCTCTCTCTCTCTCTCTCTCTCTTAGTCTCCTTTCTCTCTTCCCTCCTTATTTGTGAACTGCCACTGTTGTCACAATGCATAAAAGCAAGCCTACTTGTCCATAACTGGAGAAACAATGATCCTTCAACTGGCAAGTACCATGAGTGTAGGCAGAAGATAAGAGATGCTGAATGCACAAAAAGGGAAAGGAACAAGGATAACAATTCTGTCAGAACTGACATCCTGAGTATAGAATAGTTACAGTTACCCAGGATGTTTGATAGCAGATACTGTCAGTGCCTACTCTATGACATTTAACAAGTCTGCTCCTTTCTAAATTCCCAGCAGGTGGAAAACCAGTTAGGCTAGGAATTGGGAAGGGCAGAAGACAAGCAGTGAAGTATTGGTGGTTTTAGCAAGTAGACCCTTTTTCTTTTCTTTCTCAGTTTTCTAGTCTTTGGAAGTTTTTATATCAACATATATTATTAAGTTGAGACAAAAGCAGATATTGTACAAATTCTATGTATGATATGACATGATATGATATATGATGTAATGTGATAAATGCATTTGTAAGTATAGAAAAATATTGCATCAAAAGAAGTGTAGGTAAGAACACTCAAAGATGAGATGACAATCCTGAAAATTTTTTTTTTCATTTACTTTAGTCAGCCAGGTGTTAGATTAAACTTATAGGTGATGTTTACTATGTGAATAGGAAAAAAACAAACAAACTGAATATAAGTATGTTTTGCTTTAAGAAAAACTGATACAAGAAAAGTATACATTAAAAAAGTGTAAATGGTCATTTGTGCTACATAAGGATTCTTTGTTTTACATTTAGTACTATAGCAGTGGGGTTTTTTTAAGCAAGAATTCAACAAAATATTTAAATATAATTTAATTCACAGTAATTTTATATGCAAATTTTTATATGGATGAATTTTTGTGAAATTTACATTTTATAAATCATGGAAGCAGAATGGCTTACAGAAACACCTATGGAATATTTGGTTTTTGTTCTCTATTCAGCAGTAGAGTTTTCAGCAATATAATTAAATATTTATAACTTCTTGTTTGCTCAGACACTCAGAGACTTTTGACCTGTATTAACTTAATAAGCGCTTCTAGAACAGTTCGTGTCTTTTCAAAATGAACCACCACAAAATTTTTAATTATAGGGGAGAGCTTATGATTTGAAAATTTTATGTTGACTTTACATCCAGGATTGGTGGAAGAAATGAGCACAACTTTTAATGATTTGATGGCAGAGTTGTGGGTTTGTTAATGGTGTCTAAGACTATTCAATGAGAGTTTTTTAATCTTAAAGGTAGCTAAGGAAAATGTGTTATGGGAATTCTAGATAACTATATATATATATATATATATATATATATATATTTTAAAGAATATTAGAAGACACAATCAGAAATCATCTGCCCTAGAAATGTGCCACTTCTGTAGCTTTCTCGGAAATCAGTTAAAGTTTAGCATTTATTCTAAATCTAGACCTTGCTTATATTACCTATGGTAAACACAGACTAGGTTTTTTATTATTGCTATAAACAAGTAAGTGGTTTTCTAAACGATATTGATTATTAATAAATAACTGCCTGAAAAAATTAAATCTCCTAATGATAAAAATAAAAATTAAACTGAGAATTCTTTTGACACTACTATATGTCCACTAAAATGGTGAAGATAGTTTAATTCTGGAAGGGCAGAGGGGAAAAATAACCACAATGTTACATTGTTGGTAGACCTGTGAATTGTTCGGTTCTTTTTGTAAAGTGTTGGCACTGTACAATCACATCTAAAAAATAAAACTGTCCATATTCTTATTCCTAGGATCTCATGACTAAAATTATGTGCTAAAATATTATTGATTAAAAAAAAAACTCTGCACAAAAATATCCATAGGGTCATTATTCATAGTATCAAAAAGTTAGAAATAACCTTTACCCAATATGTGGGTAATGACTAAATATGTTTGGTATATATATTAGAGGAATGTAATAAATTACAAGTATGAAGAACACAAAAATTAGAAAACTGATGTGAAATGATTACCATCAAGAAATATATACACTGATAACTATGTACAAATAAAAGCTTCAACAATATCCAGAAAAAAATATTCAGAAGAAACAGAATTCATGAGGAGGCTTAGAAATGATGCTTTTGTTATTATTTTGCTGTTTAATTTGATTATAGTAATTAAAAATGAAAAAGAAATCACAGTAGATTACTTTGGTCAACAAGAAAAAGGAGTATTTGATTACTCCAGCTCCCTGGCTTTATATTTTTACTTGTCTTATAATTTATTAAGTTCCTTTAGTGGTTCAACAAAGGTAACACAGATTTTTTTTTAAAAGCCTTTCCAACAAAGTTTTTTATTTTTCCATATTTTTTGCATATATTTTGCAATATAATTATTCCTAACTTTGATATTAGGATAACCAATAATGTCTACATAGTTAACTATGAATTATATAATTTCAGATAATTTATTAAAAACTATTATTCACTTCTAAAATACATCCTATGTGGAACTTGAAAGGGGGAAAAAGACCACAAAATTAATACAACTAAAGGTCAGTATTCAAAAAAATAAAACAAAACAAGACACCAAACTCTGAGTGTGTCACTGTGTTTGCTTATTTCCTTTTAAATGGAATGGCTGTTAAGTGAACTATGAACACTTCTGGTTTATTCATTACCCAGTTTATGAGTGGCTGGGTTAAATAAGCTTGTTTTCCTACACATTAGTTCTGACCACAAATTCAAGCTGTTCACTCTTGCATGTAGACCAACTGAAGACATTTAAAACAAACAAAATTTCTCCCACAGATTCATGGAAGATGAAGACTGGTGTACTAGATATAGTGCTGACGTTGGATTTTGGAATATCTGGTTTTAAATCATACTTCATGTGTGTAAACATGGCATAATCAATTAAATTTTCTGAGTTCCAGTTTACTTATCTGTAAAACAGGGATAATAATACCTACCTTACAGGGTTGTTGTGAGGTTCAAAGGAGATATTATGAAGGACTATATAAACCTCAAAATAAAATATTAATGTTGACAGTTGATATTTTATTTCATTTTTGCTAATTGATTTGAGAGTACACATGATATAATAGATATTTGGACATGAAGTCAGGAACAAAAGGATTTGGGGGAAGTTTGTTGTTGTTTTTTTTTAATTTCAGGTCTTCTTAAGCTTGGGTACCTAGGTGCCTGAAGGATCTGTGCAGAGGGATCAAGAGGTTCACGAACTTGGTTGGGAACTAAATATACATCTTTAATTGGACAACCTTTCGATTTCCTTTCTAATCAGTCCTCTTTATTTTATGCATTAAAAAGCATTCTGAGCATTTTTTTTTTCCTGAGATGGGGTTCCTAGACTTCACTAGATGTCCAGAGAGGTCCAAGATACAAAAACATTAAGAACGAAAACAGAGATTCTCCCATGGGATTGACATATGTGGTGGGAATATTTTTTTCTTTTTGCCGCTGAAATATGCCCTTACATATTTCACAAAGATAGAGTTGGCACCTTTCCTCTGGCTTCAGAATGCTCTTATCACTGTTCTCAGCAAACTATGACTGTAAATCTGTTACTAGAAGGAATTAATCTCCTCTAGCACTGAAGTTTAGTCAGTTCATTTGATCACTTTGCACCCTATTCCCACACCCTCCCAACCAGACCTCCAAAGACCAAAATCAGAAAGAGATCCATCAATCAGCTCTAAGCTCTGTGAAATAATGAGGTCCTCATCTTTTCCACCTCCCCAGTCTTTTCCCTTCTTATTCTGAGAAATATGATCGAATCAGCCCTACCATTTCTTTGCACAGGAGCCAGTTATGGCCTACCATATTTTTCCACTCACCATCAATGTGATTTCCTGGACCAAAATATACTTCCCTGATCATTACCCCAAATCCAATTCAAAAAACATTTATTAAATACCTACTATGTACTAGGCATATATGTCTCCCCCATTAGAATATAAGCTCCTTGAGGGCAGGGAATAGCTAGCTTTTGTGTTTGTATCCCTAGTTATAGCAAAGTGCCTGGCATTAGTTGTGCAACCATGGGCAAGTCACTTAACTGTTCTGAGCCACTGTTTTGAAATATATTACCATACCTACAGTACCTACCTAAACAGCAATATTTTGAAATTCAAAAAAAAAAAAGCGTACACAAAGCTGCAAACTTTAAAGTACTCTATAAATGCCAGTTGTTTTTGTTGCTTAGAAACAAGGTTATTTTTATCTCTCCCAGCAAACTTGTAAATATAATACACTCTCCTGAAATTAAATTTTACGCAAATATATTTCCAGTTAAAATTAAAATGTATTTCTTAAAAATTTTAAAAAGATTTATGTTTTTATAGTAAATTTTTGGAACATATAACAAAACAATTTAGCAATTCTTGCTACTGTTCTCATAGAAACATAAGATATAGTACTTGAGGGGACTTCAGCTATCTAATCAAAGCCTCTCATTTTACATATAAGGAAACTGAGTCACAATAAAAGCAAATGATTTACTCAGAGACCCTAGACTCAGAGCTGAGTTTTATCCTTATCTTACTAGGAAGAGATTCCTATGTGACTTCCCAGCTATGATAAATGTAAATTTCAAGAGAAGTAATTTCTGGGTAATTAATCATTTTTTAAATTATTGCTAGTGAATAATTAATAAAAGGATGGTCATTTGGCTTTATCTCATAAACAAAAAGACACTGGCCTTGGGCCTCTTGATGCTTATATTGCCTTGGAAGACTGGGTGTTCCCAAAAGGCGGCAATGAGCTCTGATCAACTGTTAACTATTAATGAGACAATGAATATTATAATGAGAGCTGGACCTATTCTAATGAGGGGCTGAGTGATTTTGATTATGTCACTGCTACTCCCACACCATCCCTAGCCTCAGGCAATCTAGACAAACAATCTGCTTTTCCCCTCTACCCCAGGCCTGTCTGAGTAGAACACAAGGGACCAGGATTCACCTTGCTTAGGTTATAATGTTTTCTAATTGATTGAGGTAAAATTAGACTGAGATAAGATAGTACGTATAACCTATAGGGGTTTATTTCTGAATGAGGAAATTTTTAAAAAATCTTAATAATTGGTTATTAATATTTCTCTCACAGCTAATCCAAATTGTACTCCTTACTCACCTTTAAGAATTGTTTTTTCTCATTTGAATGTAAACTTCTTGAAGGTAGGAGTTGACCTACTTCTGTTTTTATCCTCAGATCTTAGCATATAGTTAGTGATTAGTAAGCACATTTTCATTCACTCACTCACCCAATCACATCTCTAGCATGTAGGAAAGATGAGATTCCAACCAGGCCCTCTGCCTCCACTTTAAAGCTTTCTTTCCATTAAATTATGATATCTGTTTTATTTCACCCTGAGTGCCCTTTTATTCCAGAAACACTGCTCTTCATTTCATATTCATAATGATAACATTGCAGATATTTCATGTCCAGGCGTCATTTGTTCACTTCATATCACTGGACAGACATAGAAGAATTTTTAAAAGGAGTAGCCACTAAGAAAAGGAGATCATTTTTAAAAAATCATTTAATCTTTTATTAACCACCTACTGTGTGCTGAGCACTTTGACAAGCATTGGAAATTCAAAGAAAGGCAAGATACAGTCCATGCTTTCAAGGTACTCCTAGTCTAATGGAGGAGAAAATATGAAAATAACTATGTGTAAACAAGCAATATATATATATGATAAATTGGAAATAAAACACTGCAATTTCATATTGGCTATTAGATTGTAAAATGAATTTATATAATAACTCAATATTAGCTCACATTTTTGTAGCGTTTTTTTCCACTAACAAAGTACTTTTCAAATGACAATAGCTCCTTTTTATATATGAAGAAACTTGAGGTGAAGGGAGGAGAAATCATAGGGTCATCTTCTAGTAGGTGGCTGAGTCAGAACCATTAAGCCTCAAACTATTGACTCATACAGTTCATTTTTGTTTTTGGAAGCGAGGTGGTACAGTGGATGGAATGCCAGGCCTGGAGTCATGAGACTGATCTTTCTAAGTCCAAATTTGGCTTCAGAAACTTATTAGATGTGTGACCTTGTGCAAGTCACCAAACCCTGTTTACCTTAGTTTCTCATCTGTAAAATAAGCAGGAGAAGAAAATGGCAAACCACTCCAGTATCTTTGCCAAGAAAACCTCAAAAGGGGTGGTACAAAGTCGGACAAGACAGAAAAATGACTGAACAGAAAGAGTAATCATTTTTTTAGACCATTCTACCGTGTTTTTTTTTTAAACTTACAAATTGACAATCCTTAAAGACATAGTGGAAGCATCATGATTTACTAAGTTTTGCTCTTGATTTTTATTCTTAAATCAATAATTCTCTTCATAAATTTAGGGAATTTTCTTAAGTTTCCTCATCGTGTTTTCCAACTGTTCAGCCATACATACTAGCAAAGTAACTCTTCCTTGAAACAGAAATTGTATAATCCATGCCTGAACCAAGTGAAAATATCAGTCCATTGAGTATTTTATGTAAATTTTGTATTTCCCATGATCTGAACAGCTGAATTTTATGTCTTTACTTGAACTTTAAAATACCATGGAAATCTTTCATTTGTGAAAATGTACTGAAGTGTTATGTATATAATGAATCCCAAATGAGTTGATAAAGTTTTAAAACGCAATATATTTTTAATAACATATTAAAATTATTTGGAGATACTATTTTTTTTTTACTTTTCAGTCTTATTATAGTCATAGCATACCACTCTGCACATAGAAGGTAGCTGACAATTTTTCTTAAATTCATGTATCAAAGAGTCTCTATAGCACTGATATTGCAGACTATTTATTCTCATCTCTTAAAGGTAGATTCCATTTTGAGAGAGGAATTCAGTTGATGATCTTGAACATTCCCACTGCAAGGGATGGTATAGTTGGCCAAAAGAAGCCCTAAAGCTCATTTATTACATAGTTCATTATAGTCACAAGGTTAAAGTTTATAATAGAAAGCAGCAAATCATAAAATCACAAACTTGGGGTTATTGTCTAGTAGTAGATGAACACTGAACAACAAGGAAAAAGTAACAAGTAATGAAAATGACCTATTAGACATTTCACCATTATAATTCCTAGGAGCTTTCTTTTACCTTGTCTGTCCATTGGTCTTCCTTTGCCTTCCTAGAATTCAATAATTTTTTCCAAATCTTAAGAGTAGCTGACTAAAAGATTTTCACTTGAAATTTAACTTCTGTGGTCTTTATGTTCAATTCAAATCAGCAAGTAGTTACTGAACTCGTATTACATGGAAAATACTTTTCTGGGAACTGTGGTACACAGGAGAAAAATAAGACATAATCTTTGTCCATTGAGGATGTTTTGTTTTCAAATTGGTCACCTGTGTCTGCTAGATAAAATTTAGTACAGGGACATTAGGAGACAGGAAATATTAATATTATTGGGAAAATATATTTCATTTTTTGTGACCCTGAAAATCAGTACTAATAGTGAATTTACCATAATCTTCATTCAATGTAGATTAGATTTCTTATACCCTATTTGTCAGTCTATGTTGTTGTCATTGTTGCAATATTCCCAAGAAAAATCAAAAGGGAAAAAGTAAAGCATCTATTTTAAAGGCAATATAATCACTATTTCTAGGATCCACTTAATACAGATGAGAAAAGGCAATGAAAAGTTTCTAGAAGGATGAAATGTCAATGATTTGGGGGCATTTGACACAACATATTATTTTTTAAAAAAGAGCAAAATTTCTTTTTCTTTTTTTTTAAAGCAATTGGGGTTAAGTAACTTGCTCAAGGTTACATGACCATTTATTTCTGGGTGTGCTGCTAAGTATCAGAGCCCTGATGTGATCCCAGGTCATCCTGACTCTGGGGCTGGTGCTCTTAATCACTGTGCCACCTGGCCGCCCCTAAGAGCAAAATTTCTAAAAAATCCCACACAGATTTTTTTATATATCTGAAAGATCAAATGAGATTTCCTCACAACTGAAGACTTCCCTTATCTAGCAATTGTCTAAATATGATTTGGGATCTGGTGAGTGTCCTTAAGTCCATTTCAGAGTGTACATAAGGTCAAAATTATTGCTCATATTAATAGGAACATGTTTTAATTTTCAATGCAGTAAATATTAATAGCTATAACCTATATAAATACAAGCTCTTTGGGAGGTCCTCAATAATTTTTAAGATGGTGGTTTTAAAGGGTTTGTTTTAATTTGGTTTTAATTGTTTTTTTTTTTGTTTAATTTGTTCTTTTAACTGTTCTCAGCAATATAATGATCCAGAAGGAGTGGCTAGGTGGTGCAGGGAATAGAGCACTGGCCCTAGAGTCAGGAGGATCTGAGTTCAAATCCAGTCTCAGACACTTGACACACTTACTAGCTGTGTGACTTTGGGCAAGTCACTTAACTGCAACTGCCCTCCAAAAAAAAAAAAGACTTTTGGGCAGCTATGTGGCACAGTGAATAGAGCATCTGCCCTGGAGTCAGGTGAACTTGAGTTCAAATCTTACCTCGGACACTTAACACAAAAACTAGAGATGTGAACTTGGGCAAGTCACTTAATCCCAATTGCCCTCCAAAAAGCATATATATATATATATATAAATGTGTGTGTGTGTGTGTGTGTGTGTGTGTGTGTACAATGATCCAAAGCAATTCTGAAGGACTTATGATTAAAAAAAAAAACAATATACCCCCAGAGAAAGAACTGGTGGGGTCTGAATGCAGATTGAAGTATACTATTTTGAACTTTCTTTGTTATTCTTGGTTTTGTTTTATTTTTTTTGGTCTGCATTTTCTTTAGTAGCATGAGTAATATGGAAAAGTTTTAATTACTTCATAAATATAAGCTATATCAAATTACTTATGTTTTTAAAGAAGGGGCAGGGGAAGGAAAGAGGGAAAGAATTAGGAACTGAAATTAAAAAAATGAATTCATGTAATTGAAAAACTTAAATGTTAATAAAAAGAGTATAAAGTAGTCATGAGATCAAGAAATTTTAGAATAGCTCCTCTAATCTGCTCTATATTGCTTCTCCCCTCCATCATCCGAAGCCAAAAGAGAAAGGATCTCTGTTTCCTACCTGTCATTTTCTCCCACTTTAATGAGCTTATTAAGCTAGGACAGTTGGGTGGCACAGTGAATAGAATGCTGGCCATGGAGTCATGAAGATATGAGGTCAAATTCAGCCTCAGACACTAGCTGAGTGACCCTGGGAAGTAACTTAATCCTCTTTGCCTCAGTTTCCTCATCTGTAAAATGAATTAGAGAAGGAACTGGCAAACCACTCCAGTATCTTTGCCAAGAAAAAGACTGAAAAACTAGTATATTACATTCTCTTATAATTGTAGGGTTTTTTTATGCTTCATGCCATTTATAGATTAAACTACTTGAGGAAACATACCATAACTTAATCTTTTTTTTTTTTCCTGCCTCAGTATCTACTCTACTGCCATGAACATACAAATTAATAAATGTGGGGGGCGGAGCCAAGATGGTGTAGTAGAAGCACAAATTTGGCCTGAGCTCCCACTATAGTCACTTCCAATACATATAAAAAAAAAATGATTCTAAACAAATTTTAGAGCTACAGAACCCCCAAAGTGACAGAGTGTAGCAGCAAGCACCCCAGCGTCCCTAGGGTGGCTGCCAACACAGGTTCTTGAATCTGCTTTGATAAAGGAAAGCAACTCAAAATGAGTTAACAAGCTTACTTTAATCAGTCAAATATGTATCCTTTACCTAGTTCAGGGGAAAAAGGTCAGCACCCCGAACTTCAGAGTATACAGACAGAATTATCAAGACAGAGAAACAGATCAAGGTTTCCAAACTGTCCAACCATTACATCCATACCAAATCAACATCTGGGTTTTTCAAAGCCTGGGGGCTCTTAACAACAGCTTCCCAGAGTCTCATCTGATCAAATCACAGAACACTTCTCAAAGTGAGCCCCAAAGCAAAGCCTCAAATCAGGGATTATATAGCCTTCTCCTGGGTCAGAGAATGTAACCACCCTCTTGACCCACTGCCCAATCACACAGCATCAAGGTGTGGGCATTCCTGAAAACCAAGCCTCCTGCTACAGGCTCCATATGACCACATTCAGCCTATTAGGAAGCAGAGTATATTTTCAAATCAAGGAAGGTTCTCACAGTCTCTTAAGCCTATCAAAGGGCCTAGGGGCAGGGAAGATCTTTAAATTTGCATTTCCATTATACAGAGAGAAACAAATATCCCACTGAAGGCAGCCTGGCAGGCTGTCAGGAATGGTCTGTTGCTGGACTTTGGGAGCTGAGTGCAGTCCCCAATGAGCCCCTGGTTCTGGCCCCAGGGTGGCTCCAACAAGTGGTGGCCAGAGCAGACTTCAGGAGAGTGAATTACCAACAGCAGTGGTGATTTCCAGACTTCTCAACCTGTAAACACCAAAGACAAAGCAAAAGGTCAGTGTGGAATTCTGTAGGAACAGGGGTTGACAGAGGAGCACAGTCTGGCCCCTGCCCCTGGGGGTCAGAGGTAGATAAGGCCTGGCGGCTGTGACATGTGACTGCCTCAGGAGCTCCTGGCCTGTAGATTGTAGGGGGACAAAGTGACCATTGAAAGGGTAATTGCTGCTGCTTTATCCTGCTTAGATCTGGATTGTGGTCTTGGGTGGTGGTTCTGGAGTGTGTGGCCAGTGAGCCAGAGAGCTTGTAAGAACTTTAGAGAGGGTGCACTCCTAATAGCTCAGGCAGCTGCAAAAACTCCAGAGATTTGTAGCAAAGCTCTCCCTTCTGGAAGCAGAGTTCTACTGTGACAAAGAGCTCAAACATCAAGTAATTGGATGGCAATATGAGCAAGCAGAGGAAGCACAAAGAGACCATAGAATCCTTTTTGGGGGCAAAAAGGACCAAGGCATTGAGCAGGAGGAAGACAGCAGAGTCAGAACTCCTGCATCAAAAGCCTCCAAGAAAAATATGAATTGGTTACAAGCCATGGAGGAAAAATTGGGAAGAGAAATGAGAGTGATGCAAGAAAATAATGAAAAGCAAGTCAATAGCCTATTAAAAGAGACCCAAAAATACACTGAAGAAAATAACACCTTAAAAATAGACTAACTCAAATGGCAAAAGAGGCCCAAAAAGCCAGTGAAAGAATGTCTTACAAAGCCCAATTTGCCAAATGGAAAAGGAATTTCAAAAACTCACTGAAGATAATAAATCCTTCAAAGTTAGATTGAACAATTGGAAGCTAATGATTTTATGAAAAATCAAGATACTATAAAATAGATCCAAATAAATGAAAAAAAAAGGAAGGTAATGTGAAATATCTCATTGGAAAAACCACTGACCTGGAAAATAGATCCAGGAGAGATAATTTAAAAATTATTGGACTACCTTAAAGCTATGATTAAAAAAAGAGCCTAGACACTATCTTGCAAGAAGTTATCAAGCAAAATTGCCCTGATATTCTAGAACCAGAGGGCAAAATAAAAATGGAAAGAATTAACTGATTGCCTCTTGAAAAAGATCCCAAAAAGAAAACCCCTAGGAATATTATAACCAAATTCCAGAGTGCCCAGGTCAAGGAGAAAATACTTCAAGCAGTTAGGAAGAAACAATTTGAGTATTATGGAAACACAATCAGGATAACACAAGAGATAGCAGCTTCTACATTAAGGGATTGAATGGCTTGAAATATGATATTCCAGAGCTCAATGGAGCTAGGACTAAAACCAAAAATCACCTACCCAGCAAAATTGAGTATAATGCTACAGGGAAAAATGTGGTCATTCAATGAAATAGTGGATTTTCAAATATAATTGATGAAGAAAAACAGATCTGAATAGAAAATTTGACTTTCAACTACAAGAAGCAAGAAAAGCATGAGAAGGTAAACAGGAAAAAGAAATTATAAGGAACTTATTCAAGTTGAACTATTTACATTCCTACATGGAAAAATGATAATTGTAACTCATGAGACTTTTCTCAGTATGAGAACAATTGAAGGCAATATATATGTGTGCATTTATGTATATGTGTATATATATACACACATACACATATATTTACGTATGTATACACACATATTTATGTGTGTATGCATGCATGTATACATACATGTATATATGTGTAGGAGGGTATATGTTTATATAAATATATATGTGAGTACATATATATGTGTGTACAGGTATATATAGAGGGCACACAATGAGTTGAATATGAAGGAATGATATCTAAAAAATAAATTTAAAAGGTGAGAGAAGAATATATTGGGAGAAGGATAAAGGGAGAGATAGATTAGGGTAAATTATCTCATATAAAAGAGGCAAAAGGAAACTGTTAAAATGGAGGGGAAGAGCAGGAAGATAAACGTGAATGGGACAGTCTTATTCTCATTGAATTTAGCTTAAGGAGGGAATAACATACACACTCAATTGTGGATCTTACCCTACAGGAAAATAGGGGGGAAGGGCATAAGAGGGGGGATGATAGAAGGGAGGACAGATTGGGGGAGAGTATAGTTAGAAGGAAACATTTTTGAAAAGGGGTAGGGTCAAAGGTGAAAATAGAATAAGTGAGGGGCAGGATAGGATGGAGGGGAATATACTAAGTCTTTCACAATATAACTACTATGGAAATTATTTGGGTAGATGTACATGTACACATGTACAACTTATATTGAATTGCTTATCTTTCCTGTGGGAGTGGGTGAAGAGGGAAGAAAGGAAAAAATCCGGAATTCAAAATTTTAAAAACAAATATTAAAAAAAACAAATTAATAAATGTTTTCTGAAGAAAGTAGTTTCATGAAATAGGATCGATCTTCAAACTCATTCTAAAGACATATTTTCTCACATTATCCTTTCATACAAATCATGTGGAATTCTAGCTATTTTATGCCTAAGAAACAAGTCATCCTTTAATTGAATCAAAGTACAAATCAACAAGAAATTATTAAATGCCTACTATGTGCTAGGCACAAGTACATATCATTTGAATATTAATTAAGAGAGAAACAGCATGTTTTAGTGGTGGTGGGGAGAACGTGAGCTTTGGAGTCAATAAGACCTGAGTTTAAGTTTCATTATTAATATACACTTATGGCTTGAATATGACTGAGTTGCTTAAGTTCTCAGTGCCTCAGGCAACTCTCTGACCATACAACACAGATGAGTAGTCAGTCTGCATTGCTGGAGAAAATTTCTACAGCAGGAGTTTTCAATACCAATAAAATCATAGGCCCATAGCTAATAATAGCAACAGTAAAGCAAGTCCTCACCAACTGTCTGCAGTATCTCTTTAACCACCAGCTATCTCTCCTCTCCTTAGCTAAACTCCTTGAAAAAGTCATTTATACATAGTTTTTCCACTTGCTCTTCTCTCTGTTATCTTTTATTTTTACATTGCTTAGACTTGCCTTTGTAATATGTCCTCCATCCCCTCCTCTCTGCTCACCTCTAGTCCTCTGTCTCCAAATGCCTATTGGACATCTTAAACCAAATATTCCTTAAGCTCAGAATGTCCACAACTGAACTCTTTATCTCGTACTCCCAAACTTATATGTTTCCTAACTTCCCAGTCACCCAGGTGCCTTGGCACCTTTCTCCCTATTGTGATATCCATTCTGTTGTCAAGTCCATCATTTTTATCTTAGCAACATCTCTTAGATACAAGCTCCTTCTTTTCTCTCAGAATGCTATCACTCTCGTGCAGGCTCTCATCACCTCTCACTTGGGCTTTTACAGTAACCTACAATAGTCTACCTACCTCCAGTCTCTTTCCATTCTAATTTATAATATATTCAGTAATCAAAGTAATCTTTCTCAAGCATAGGTCTGACCATGTCACCCTAATCACCACTGAACTCCCTATTTACTCCCTCTTATTATCACGATCTATAAGAAATCCTGTTTGGCTTTTCAAGACATCCATAAACTGTCCCCTTCCTATCTTTCCAGACTTGTTATAATATAGTACTCTTACAACACCTTTTTTTTTTTGATCTAGTGACACTTGCTTTTCTTACATATGATACTTGATCTCCCAACTTCATGCATTTTCACTGTCTGTCCCCCATGTCTGAAAGTCTTTTCCTCCTTATCTACACTTATGTGCCTTCCCTGACTTCTTTCAAGATTCAAACAAAATACTGCCTGCTACAAGATGCCTTTCCTGTGTCCCTTTCTGAATGACCTAACTTTGTTGGTCAGAGTTCTTTGCCAATGAGGTCAATGTCTCAAGTTCCAAAGGGCTGGTTAGCTTCTTACAGTTTTATATTAACAAATAACACCATAACCCTTCCTTGCTTTCCTAAAAATGTATGTCATTGCTCATGAAGGGGGAGAAGCATAAGAACATGGATAAAACTGTATGAATCTATTTACATAAATTTATCCATTGAACTCATTTGGACAGAACATTGTGCTGAGTTCTGATAGAGAAACATAGATTAAATGGATCTTTTGCTTTTATGGAACTTACAAAATTGCAGGGTGAATGTGTATTTGTGTGAAAATAATGCATATACAAAGAAGTATAATGTATATCAAGTTGATAGAAGAGATATAAACTAGTATGTGATGTGAAATGGGGAAAAGGTCATTTTCCGCTGGGGAAGTCAATGAGTGGTTCATGGGACAAGTGACATTTGAGATGGCTCTTGAAGTGTGGGGAGAAATAACTGATTTCACTGTTTGGGAAAAAATCATCATACTGTTTAGATTCAATCTTATATGATTAAAGTTTATTCCCACCCTGAATTTTGATCCCAGTAACTCAAATGCCAGAGATGGCTACAAGATATTTCCAGTTCCCCTAAGCCTTGAATTCACCCAAATAATTGTTTTGACCCAATTCACCCAGGAACTCCTGAGAGGACCATCTATAACAGCAACTACACTGGCATATGTTCTTAGATCTGCTTTACTAGGAAAGATAGTTAATTAAGAGGTCAACTGTCTTTTAAAATTACATCCACTTTTTCAGGGAAAAAGTCAGCACCCCGAACTTCAGAGAAAAGAGAGAGAAAATATAAGTAGAGAAATAAAGACCAACAGACAAGGCTTCTAACTGTCTGAGAAATTGGCACAGATCAACAGACAGATCCAGCTGTCTGACCAAGGCAAAGCATACATAGTTACAAGAGAGAAGCCCCAAGATCTGGGTTTTTCAAAGCCAGGGGGCTCTTTAACATCTACCCAGAGTCTCATTTGGTCAAATCACAATAACATTCTTCTAATGAGTCAGCCCCAAAGCAAAAGGCAAACCTCAGAGTATATATACCTTTGTAGACCCAGAGGTTATCACAACCCTCATGACTCAGTGACTATTTAGAAAATAACAAAAGGTGTGCATGCCTTCCTATAAGCAAGCCTCCCCTAAGGAAGCTTCCCTTAGTTGGTTCTACCTGAGACATTAATGGACAAGTAAGATCTTATATCTCATTAACAGTACACCATCCCAAGCTTCTGTTTTGAGTTTTGTGTGTGTGTGTGTGTGTGTGTGTGTGTGTGTGTGTGTATATATATATAGTGAGCCTTAAAGCAAGGTAGATTTGTGTATGTGTGTATGTATATATATATATATATATATATATATATATATATATATATATATATAAATCTATCTTGCTTCAATTCTGACAAAATTACTTAACTATATACCTGGTATATATGGTATTTCTGTGTGTAAAACCTTTGTCCAGAATCCCATATGATATAAATTCTCAAGAAACTAGTGAGAGAAAGCCATACCTCCTTTCTGGCTTTCTCTTTTCTTCCAAATGACCTAATTAATTTCTTTCTAAAAGTTTTTCAGATTTTGGAGTTTGTTGTCATGAACAATACAAGGAAGGGTCAAGATTTGCTTAAGCTGAGGGCTAATGGGATAGTATATTTTAGGGAGAGGAAATGTCATTCAGAACAATATAGCAGGGGGAAGAAAGGAAGGAGGGATTGTCGACTAGTCCACATTTGCTAACATGCAAATGACATGAAGAGAAAATCAGAATGAAACAAGATTCTGAAAGACTATGAATGCCAAACTATTTGAACTTTACTTAGAATACAATAGAGACCTACTGAAGGGTTCTGAATATTTCTTTCCTAATCTCTATGTATCAGAAGCTATCAGAGTTGTGAATGTTATATTAAATGGGGAAAGAATCAAGACTAAAAGATCCTTTAAGAAAATATATGTAGCACTATTGTTGTGTTGCAATAAGATCTAATACTAACTAAGGGGGTTTTATTAAGAAGAAAGTGAATAGATTTGATAAGTATTTTGTAAAAAGAATCTGGACATTAAAAACTTTATGGAAGGTGGGGGACAGGAAGGAATAAAAGTGGAAATCAAGGTTTTGAACTTAGGTGACTTTGTGTACCATAGCAGAAATAAGTAAGTAATATGAGCAAGCACGCCTAGGAGAAAAGAAAATAATTTTTCTTTTAGACATATTGAGTTGAAGGTGCTGGTGTGAGATCCATGTGGACATGTCCCATAAGCAAGAACAAACATAGGTCTTAAGAAGAGAGATGAAGGCTAGAAAAATGGATTTGTAGCTTGTCAGCTGAGAAGAAGCTTTTGTAACCATAGGTATGAATAACATAGCCACGTGCAAGGACATAGAGAAAAAAGAGAACAAGGCCAATGAAAGACCTGTGACCAAACATCAACACAAAGGGATTAGAGAGAAGACAAGGCGCTAGTCAAGCAGAAAGAAGAGATTTTAGACTAGGTCAAACACTAATGCCAGAGAAATAATATGAACTACCTAGGCTACAAATAATAGGTGATGTTGAGCGCTCAGAATTCATGCCTTTAGAATAATAAATAACCCTAACAAGTAAGATATACAATTATTCCTTCCTATTACTCATATAATTATATATTCTTGATGTAGTGCACTAAAATATAAGTATAGTTCTAGGAATACCTTTAAACTTTATTATAGTTTTTGTAGTTGTTGTTTTCTCATTTAAAAAAAATGGATTGATGTAGAAATCCCTATTGATCCTAGTAAAAATAACTATACTCCTGGTATATCTTTACAGTCATTTTCTAGAGAGTCTCCCTCAGGTAGATAAAATAACTACTTTTTGCCACTGAAAAGATCCTTGCTACTCTTCTAGCAGTAAACAAGACAATGAAGATGATATGTAAGTCATTTTTTCCCCATGGTATTTTGATTTCTTCATTTATGTCTCTATACTTTGAAAGCTTTAATGCCTGGGAACTTGGACGTTTTGGAGATGGTATCAAAATTGAAAACATTTTTCTTAAGGTTTTGTTCAGATTTTTTTAATTCATTGGTGAATCAATAATACACTTGTTAAGTTATGGACAATAATTCAATCTGTGATAATTGTATAGTTCCATACAGTTCACTTGGGCAAATCACTTACCCTTTATTTTCCTTAATCTACTTGAGAAGGGAGTGTCAAAACCTCTGCAAAAAAGCTCCATGGACAGTATTGACATGCTTTGGTGCAAAGGGTCAGACCAATTGAACAGCAACAGGGAAAAGAGTTATGAGTTTATGGACCTGTTACTCCAGGTTAGCAGTCAGTATTGTTTTTCTTGCCTAGCAAGGGAAGGTAGCATTGCTGTGTCCTAATGTATCCCAAAACCTCTCCTTGTGGAGATCTGAGTTCTAGTCTAGGTCTTGACACTAGCTAGCTGTGTGACTTTGGGTCAATAAATGAACAATCTGGATCACATTTGCATCATTTGTTGCATTTGATTATCTATAACATAAGACATTTGGACTATATGATCTCTACAATCCTTTCGGCCTCTAACAATTTAGGATTTTGTGGCTAGCATTTAGCACAAAACAAAGGTGAATGAAAATTTGTTACTAGGAATAATTATGATGTTCCTGAGAACACATCCCATAGTTTTATTTAAAAAAAAAAAAAAAATATATATATATATATATATATATATATATATATATGGTAGTTTAGCAGAAAGGTAGAAAGAAGGGGTGGTTCCCTTCTCAGATTTTTGTGAGATTATATTAGAGTTCAGAAAAGGGACTAAGCAAATTTGTCTGATTTGATCACTAGGCAGTCTCCAAAAGGAGAGTTTTGCATGTATATAAGGAGGCAAGTCTATTTAGTGGAATCCAAAACACAAGCTTTGGGTGGACCCAAAAAAACCCAGGAGAGAATCCAAAACAAGTGTGGACTGGTGTCTAAGCATTCCTTAAAATCATCTGTCTTTCCTGGAGTATGTCTGACCTCTACAACAAGCTTTTTGGATTAGACAATTTTGTAGACACATGAAGCAATGTTCAAATAATATTAAAGAATGCTAAATAATAATCCATGTGATGATCCAAAATAGATTAAATAGTCACAAATTATAATTCAACAAAATTAAGAAACATTACATTTATATTTCAAGTCTTAATTTTCTTAATTAAAAAAAAAAAACACACTTTTCAGTAATCCTGATCTATACCTGGCTACTGGACCCAGATGGCTTTGGAGGAAGAAGTGAGGCTGGTGACCTTGCACAGACCTCCCTCACTTAAATTAATTTTCATGCCATGGCATAATCTTCCTGATATCATGCTCCTCTTTCAAGAATGAAGGAGAAACCACACACAACAGCAGCTTTCCTTCCACATCGCCCATCAGAACATATATTACAAAAAATCTTATAGTCCTGTGGCCTTTATTTTAATTCATCTTTTTTTTTCTGTCATATCCAACTCTTCATGACCCTTTTTGGAGTTTTCTATCAAAGATGATGGAGTAGTTTGCCATTTTCCTTCTCCAGCTCATTTTGCAGATGAGGAAACTGAGGCAAACAGGGTTAAGTGACTGCCCAGGATCACTCAGCTAGTAAGTTTCTGAGGCTGGATTTGAACTCAGGTATTGCTGACTTCATGCTCAACATTCTTTCCACCTCGCCTCCTAGCTGTGCATTTATAGCATTTCATTATTTGAGTCAAAGAGAAGGCATTTCTCAAGATATGTAGCCATGAAAAAGATGTGTTAAAATAAGGCTGGGGGTTGAATCCTTTTCTGGCCTGTTCATTTTCTTTTGGATTTTCCTTTAAAATTATTTAGGGAGAAACTTGGGGAAGTTAGTTGGTCAGATAATTGCCCTTTCTTTTGAGGTCAGATGGAGAGCAGAAGAAATTCGATTTGCATACATGGGGATGTTACTGTGAAATGTCAGTGGAGTCAAAGCAGAGTTTGTGAGTCAATAGAATTTTCAAAAGCTTGATTATTCTTGAAAACTGTTAGACTGTTATGTATAATTCAAATACTGTTTTGTACAGGTCTACAATAGACTTTTTAAGTGAAGGACTTGGCACTTGTGCTAATTTCTATTCAATACATTCTTATTTAAGAGAAAATAAGAGCTATTAATTCAATTTACAATTGGAGAAAAAAAAGAAAATCTCCAATTTGGTGAAATAGTATAGATCTGTAAACATTATGATTGAGGGATACTAAATGTTGCTTTGTGGGAATCACATTTTAGATATTAATAGATTCCCATTGTGTTTAAACCTATCTTTCTCCTTAATTATTCAAGGTACATATTTAAATATCAGTGAGGTTAAGATTTTTCTCTATCAAGACGTGTGGGTATAATTCTAAGGTGAAATAAATCTAAAAGCCTCTTTCATGTTTTGAACTCAATGCATTCATAGTCCTTCAGAATCTTGTTCCATTTTGATTTACTCTCCATGTCCTTTGAACTGCTAACCTGGAGTAATAGGTCCATAAGGAAGAGAAGGGAAAGGAAAAGAAATGAGAGAGAGAGAGAGAGAGAGAGAGAGAGAGAGAGAGAGAGAGAGAGAGAGCATTTAGTATCTTCAGAATGCTTGCTACATTGTGGTTAAATTATTGTTACTATTATCAACATGTATTTTTGGGGGGCGAGGTTTAGTGAAATCCACAAGATGAAATTCATTCTGTCAGTGTAAATTGCCACCTGCTTCTTAGAGTTCTAGAATATTGCCTAGGGCAATGAGTGTGACTTGCCTAGGATCATCCCATTAGATTATGTCAGAAGTGGGACTTGAAGCCAAGGGTGCCTGAATCCAGGCTGACTCTCTAATCAGTGTGCAATAAAACCTCTGTGATCTATCCGTATTGTTAATAATAATATCAGTAACAAAACCTTCATATAACGTCTTAAAGTTTGCAAAGAACTGATTAACAACTGGTGGCTGTTTGCCTGTGGCAGAAGTTTAGCAATCACTACTGATTTGACTTTATGATATTTCTAAATAATAATAATAAAAATAACAATACTTAATGAGTAAATGTAAAAAAC
Source organism: Petaurus breviceps papuanus (assembly GCF_028583685.1). Lineage (NCBI taxonomy): Eukaryota > Metazoa > Chordata > Mammalia > Diprotodontia > Petauridae > Petaurus > Petaurus breviceps. The sequence goes on from NW_027187376.1 coordinate 7,807,505, forward strand.
AACACCAAAACCTCAAAATCGAAATACTCCTAAGTCCAAAATGCCGCAATGGCAAATTCATTCAAATTAAAAATGGATGTGTTAGGATACAGAACAGATGTGAACAGTTCTTTTGCACCTCTGGGAACTGGGCTATTTAAATTTGGTTTCAATGGTGAGTGTAATGAGTTTTATAGTCTTATTTCAACCTTAATTAGACAAGAATCCAAATAGCAAGCCCATTTCACTCTTACTTCTTTGACATCTTTTCTTCAGGGGAATTAAATACATAAAGTTTATTTATTCACTTTTATTTAAATAACAAGCACCTGCATTCAAAAAGAGGAAGCAAAGGATACTCTGGTATATGTCCTTCACAGGACAAAGACAAAATGGCAGGGAGCTACTGTTGCGATTCTAAAAGTGGACATCTAAACTAAATCAAAGAGTTTTGTCTTTGTAGTTAAATGCATTTTCTATTTATATTTTTCTTGAAGATTGAAGCAGCAAATTTTTCCCCCCTTTTGGGGAAATGAGAGAGGAGAAAACTTTAATTTTTTTCAAGATGGTAAATATATTTTAAAAATTCTTTGAAAATCAATTACATCATAGCTTAAGGGTTACATATATCATTATAAACTGGGGAAAGTGAATGTGACATATCATGTATTCTGCTTGATATCTAATTTCCAATTTAAGCCCAAAAAATTTAATTGTAGAACATGGTATTTACATCCATAACAGAGCACAAAAAAGTTTTGTGAAGAAATGAAGGTTCTTTCCTTCTCCCTCCTCTTTTTCTCCTTTCTTTTTGTCCTTTCCTCTTTGCACACCCTCTATTCTTCCTCCCTTCCCTAACCTCCTCCACCCAGCTCCTATTAAGAACCTTTTTCTTGAAGAGTTTACTTTTAAATTCTGGCAATTACATACTTGCTAGATAGAAAGTAGATTTTAAGTCACAAATATCATTTTTTAAAAGCAGCAATCAATATATAATAAAGCAAAGCTATTACAGAAGTACCAAAATTTATATTGGGTAGCATGTAGTATAGAAAAGTTATTTTTAAATGAATAGATTTTATGGAAAATTTTAGAAGGATTTAAATGTAAAAAAAAATTAGTTGAAAAATATAACTAAATGTGAAAAAAAGTTAGCTAAAATTGAGAAGTTTTTGGAGAAGATGAATGTGTTCATGTGCTGTTATTTTTGTTCTATATTTTTCTATTTACAAGAAAAATCAATTCTATAGGAACAGATTCACTTTATTTGCTTTTCTCCTTAACAGTAAAGTCAAAGAAAAAAAAACAGATTCCTCTATCAAGTTCTTCATCTCCTGTTTATTATAAAATTGTTTGACTCAGTTATATGTAACATACTGCTTATGGTGAGCATATCAGCATTAGTCCTTGCACAGAAGACTTGTAGAGGTAACCATCTGTTCCTTGTAATTACAACAATTCACAATTTTCTTTCCAAGTTAGAAATAGGGGTGGTACTATTGGTACCAAACTAGTAGTAATGTATACCTGAGGACATCATAGGGAAGATTCATCAAGATTAGGGAGATCATAAAAAATGAATGTGATAAGGGTCAACTAGGTGGTGCAATGGGTATAGCACTAGCCCTAGAGTCAGGAGGACCTGAGTTCAAATCCAGAACTTACTATGTGACCCTGGGCAAATCATTTAACTCCAATTGCCTCCAAAAAATTAACGTGAGAACATATTACAAATTTCACCTATTTCACTATTTTGACTTCCATGTAATACAACAGAAGAGTGAGGTTGGATGTTTAAGCTAAGTATTGAGATAAATATTTCCTTAGTAGCTATTATGTACCAGACACTATAACAGGAATGCTAAAGATTTGAGAAATATAACCCTGATTCCCAAGATGCCCACAGCATGTTTGGACACAAAGAATCAAACAAATAATGAGCAGTCTAAAGCAATCAATGAGAAATGACAAATTAGTGATGACAGTATTTTTTCAAGAGTTTGGAAAAGGAAGAATTCACATCTCTCTTGGGGAGTCAGGAAAAGCTTCATTGGAAAAAGTGGGATTTGAGTTGGGTCTGAAGGATGGGCAGGATTTCAGTAGGCTGAGAGTAAGGAGTAAAGCTAGGGGAAATACATGGGCAGAGGTTGGAGGTAGGTAAGTAAAAGACTGAATCAAGGACAGTGGAGAGGACTGTCTGATTGTAGCTGAAGTTATACTTGGGGATTGGACTTCACCTTGTAGGAAATGGGAAGTCAGTTGAGTTTTGCCCAGGAATATGTTCTATAATGAAAATAATATTTTAGTAATAGTAATCTGTTGGCTGTGTGCACAATGGATTGGAGACAGAATAGAGTCATAGAATTCTATGAGAAAGTATTATAAACATAAGGTGATGATGGCCTAGTATATAAGAAATGGGGTGGGGGCACAGGGATCAGCTCTGGTGAGAATATTTCTCTGGTCATAGAAACAGTGACTTTACCCAATTGAAGTTAAGAACTGACTCACTGGAAATGAATGAGAGTGGGAGGTTGGCAGATGAAAGTAAACCATTCAGAAATTAGCTAAGTGCTGGTTAAGGAGGCCACTTAAGAAATGTAGATATTAGACAGATAAAGTGTTTTATTTGTGTAACTGCCATTTGCAAAGACCATTTTCTAACTTCCTTTCTATTTCAAACACTACAAGAAGGCGCAACAAAGGAGAGGTTAAGCTCAGCAAATAAAAGGTTTAGTTTGAATTGGATTTTTCCAAAAATCTGGCTCTTTCTTCTCAAAGGCTTTGCTTTTCCCTTGGGAACTTTGTTTTGCTTACTTTCTGAGCTTAATTATAACAGTTGGAATAAAGATTGGAACGTGCATCCTTTGTTGGTGGTGGTGGTAGTAGTAGTGTATTTTCCCCCACAAAGAAATTGGAAGTAGTTGCCTTGAGAAACAATGCAGATGATCTTTAGCCCCCGGGGAAAATCCCACTGGTTCCTGTTAGTTAACCACTTAGCCAATGTCACTAAATGCTTACTGGTTATCAGTGGAGTGGTCCTCAGTTGGATAGCCTCCAAGTCTCCTTCCACCTCAGTGAAAGCAGTAACAGCAGCAGCAGCAGCAGTAGCGGCTTCGCTTCTGTGGGCACATCAACCTCCAGGGCACATCTGTTGGCATGGAACCAGGCCCCACAGGGTCAGCAATCCAACATCATTCATAATGAGAAGCGTGGCACAAACTGGGGCAGGGGGCAGTAGAGGAGAACAAGTTGATGAGACTAAGGGAGTAGGAGGTGGACAAGGTTAGATAACTGGGGAGAGGAGGTAACAATTAAGAAAAAGAATGGGGGGTGTTGGATCACTGAGAAGAAGCCAGGAGTGCAAGAGCACTGTCATCATAAGCTACTGGCAATGCTTAATAAAACATACTGTGAGAGTTGTTCCCCATACTTTCCAGATAGCTTCGATTTTTAATTGCATGAGTGGGATAACTGTACCTTATAGATCTTTGACTCCTCCATTAAAGATTTATAAGGCACCTTTTGCCTTACTATCTTGGCATTTAGCACAATTTGTCTTTTTAATTTAGCTTTACTGGTCACCCCCGTGAGATAGGAGAGCTTTATTTTACAGATGAGGATATGGAGATCCTGAATGGTTCAGTGAATTGCTCAAGGTCATGCATCCAAATGTTGGCAGGATTTAAACCCCCTCACTTCCCCAAATGCTCAATTCATCAATATTATAACAAAGTTCAACAGCACTGACAATTAAACTCAGTTCATATTCTGTGCCTTTCCTCTGCCTTTGCAGAATTCATGGCAGTTTATGACATGATAGAAGAAAACCAAGAAATGAATAATTCGGGTATATTTCCCAACTAAAATGAATTTGATTCTCTTAGTCTTAGACTATTTGAGTCATGTCTTACTTTTCTTGTGTGAGGGCACATATAGATCTGGCATGAGTGATATGAAAATGTATGGCCTGGTATGGCCTAGGCTTATCTAGGTCATAGATCAACAGAGAAAACAGATCAAGTTCAGTCCTAACTGTCACCTTAAATCATGAATATAGAATTCAATTATTCCTCCCACCTTTTAAGATATATGATAACAAACCAGAGTGAATTCAGAAGATACTGACCAGAATGTAAGGGGTCTACAGACCATATTCATGTAATTGGGGGCATTCATCCTCCAGAAGAGAAGACTAAAGGAAATATTACAGATGATGTCAAAGATTTGAAAGGCTGTTATATAGAATATAAATTAGACTTTGATATTATATACCTAAATATTGTTAAAGTGATTTGTTACCACCATACTTTTCCCTGATCTGTGGAATCTCCCTATATGTGGCATGAGGAGCTGGCTTTATGAGTTGGAGGCCAGTTTAAGGGGTCTGGGTCAGGGCCAAATTCAGACTCATCTCTTTTCATTATATTAGTATTGTGTCTTTAGATCATGGAATGACAAAAAAAATTTGCAACAATGTTGAAAGGTTATGAAAAGAGAGGCACACTAATACATTGTTGGTGTAACTGTGAAATGGCACAATCATTTTGGAAAGCAATTTAAAATATGGAAATCTAGTGACTAAAATGCCCATATCCTTTGGACTAAGATATTCCATCACTGGGTCTATACCCCCACAAAAATAATTGATAAGTAAAAAAAAAAAAATCCACGTATTCCCAAATATTTAAAGAAGTACTTTTCTTGATAGCTAAGAATTTGAAACAAAGTATATGCCCATCAGTTGGAGAAAGGCTAACAAACTATGGTACATGCATATTATAGAATATTAATGTGCTATAAGAAATGATGTGTGTGATGAATACAAAGAAGCATGGAAAGATCTATATGAATTAATATAATCAAAGCCAAGGAAACAATATACACAGTAACTACAATAATATAAATGAGAAGAACAATGACATCCTAACAAAACAAAAGTAATTGTAAGAAAATTACAAAGATCAAATTGAATTGTAATGAAAAGATATGATACCCCAACTTTAACCTTCATGGATGTGGGAGGTCCACAGGTGTTACATAACGAAAATGTTTTCAGACCTTTCCAATGTATGTGTGGATCTCTTGTGCTGACTTTTTTTTCATCTCCAAAAAATAGGCTTTCCATATGGGATTGCTATCTGGGAAGAGTAAGAAGGATAATGGCATAATGTGGTAATGTAAGAAACAGAACATATCAATAAAAATTACTTTAAAGAATGTCATTTAAACGTTCTTACCTTTAAGATTCTGCTACCAGAAAGCAAATCTCCCTGAGAGGTAATTCCTCAAATATTTTAAGCCTTGTTTTAGCTGGTATACATCGAAAATCATCTGAGAATAGGACCTTTTGAAAAAAAAAAAAAAACTAGGATAATATCCTGACCAAAAGGTAGAAAGAGGGAAGCGCAGGGGAGAAACAAAAGGGCAGTGGGAAGGCATCAATTATAAACTTGGTGAAGAGTTGCTTTAGTTGTGTTCTCACCCAGGGTTCTTCTCAAAATCTGTTTCTCCAATCAAATCATCAATCATTAAGCACTTACTATGTACCACCATCTGTGCTAAACACTGGGCATTCAAAGAAAAAGCAAAAACATCACTGCTCTTAAAGCGCTTACACTCTAATGGGAGATGCAGCAGATATATTAAGAATTACAGTACATACTATATACCTATAGAGTAGATTGATCAATTAACAAACATTAAATGCCCACATTATGCAAGACATTATGCTAAGCACTAGGGATACAAAAAGAGGCAAAAGACAGCTCTTGCTGTCAATGAAGGATACAGAGTATATATTAGTATTTACAGTACATAGAACATACCTATAGAGTAAATGAAAGATAGATTCAGAAAAGTCACTGACAACTTAGAAGACCAGTAAAGACTTTCTGTAGAAGGAGACGCATGGGCTGATACTTAAAGAAAGCAAGGACTTTTTTTTTTGGGGGGGGGGTTATTGCTTTTTGGAGGACAATTGGGGTTAAGTGACTTGCCCAAGGTCACGTGGCTAGTTTTTTGTGTTAAGTGTCTGAGGCCGGATTTGAGGACCTCCTGACTCCAGGACCAGTGCTCTATTCACTGTGCCACCTAGCCGCCCCAAAAGCAAGGACTTTTAAGAGATAAAGTCATAAAAGAAGAAGAGGTTTAAGACAAATTGAAATACTATCAATTAGGAAGAAAACATTGTTGACAACAAAAAAGGCAAGCAGATCTAGGTGATACAAGAATAGAGTGCTGGACCTGAAATCAGGAGGAAATTAGTTCAAATCAAGGCTCAAATAGTTATTAGTTGTCTAACTCTGGTTAAGTCACTTGATTGCTGTCTGTGTCAGTTTCTTCATCTGTAAAGTGGGGGTAATAATAGCACCTTTTTCCCAGGGTTGTGAGAATAAAATTAGATAATTATCAAGTGCTTGAGAACTCTAAAGTGCTATATAAATGCCATTATTGTTATTGTTATTAAATTCAGTGTGACATTGAAAGAGCATTAAAGTAGATAACATTTAGCAATTGGATAGCAGGGATTAGGGAGAGCAATTTCTTCTTCAACAATGGTGGTCCATATCACCGAAATGAGAAAATTAAGACAGAGTTTAAAAAAAGTGAGTATATAGTAACTAACCATTGGGAAAGAGGCCAGGCAGAGTATCAGTGGGTGGGGAGAGGTCTTCCGGTAAAGGCAGATAATTAGAAGTTGCAATATCATCCCTTGTGGTCATTCCCTTACAGCTGGTGTCGTTATATCCTGAGGGGCTTCAGGAAGCCAGCCTCATGGCAGATCTAGTGAGGAGGCTGTATATTCAATCTCCTGCCTATCTAAACTTTTCTATCTGGTGACTTTCCCTAAAGGATTCAACTCTCCACCAGCTTGTGACACAGATTATATTCTTTTTGATGAAGTTCTAATCTCAGTAATACAAGATTAATTATTGAAGCTTCACTATAATTTTAGGGGCATGTGCTGTGATGTTGAAATTCATATCTTCTGTAATTAAGTGAATTAAACCTTCAGTCATAGAAAATACTGGAGAGAACTTTGCTAAAGCATTTCTTTTCAAGCAGGCAAGAACAGAACATCAGTTTGCTTTAAATTCAAAATCAAGAAAATTGGGAAACATGATTTTAAAAAGTTAAGGGATAAAATCTATAGATCATTGCATACTTTTCACTTGCATAATTATTTGGTATGTAAGCAAGCAAGACTTTGAAAGCTTAATAGACTGGGCAGAAACAAATTATTCAAGTCACTTTAAATTTTACTTTGGCTTTTCATATAAGTAAAGTGAATGGTTGATGAGTTGGAAGTTCATTGGCCATTGGGTTTGGATTTAGCTGTCTCCAAAATTAAGGTTATGTTTATAATTAGAAATGATAGTTATCAAAATAAAATCACCTCTTGGCATCTTTCAAAAAGCAGTGAAAGGTTTTGTTTATTGCCTGTCATTTAGTTTTTGTTTTCCCTGCTAGGTGAAAAGAGGGAGAAATAAAGGTCATTTTTAAAAATATTTGACATTAATTAGTCTAGATTTAAGCACACTGCCATCTTAAAATGAAATCATAATACCACTAGAAAGTATGATATATTGATTTGGGACTCTGCAAGGGGATATTAGTTGTTTTCATGATTCTAAAAGAGAAAGTATATTCTAGTCCACAGGTTTTTCACTGGGCAATTATTTTGCAAAGCTTTTGTTTTTTCTTTAGCAAAATAAACTAACCAAAAATATGTAGGCAGATTCCTTAGCTTTTTTGTTCTTTTCATTTCTTTTCTCTTTGAGTGGCAAGTGTCAACCCATTAGTAATGTGACTTCTTAGATGGCCCCTTGTTCCCAGGGTTTCCTTTGCTAATGGAAGAGAAAATAAAAGCAGTGAGCTGGTTCCTTTCTTGTGGGCTGGGTCATGTTCAGCATTACATTAGCAGAGAAGCCAGCATCTTGACCTATAAAAAAGGTACTCAAGCTGCTGCTGTGGAAAAGGAGGAAGATGATATCAGATTGGGAAGGAACAGATCAAGCAGAAGCAGCTTGGGGGGAAACAACTCTAACAAGGATGTGATTCATCCTTTCCCAACCCTTTTAATCTAAGGGAGAGTTGGGAAGTTCCTGCCAAGCCTCACACTTGGCTACATCATCTTCCAAATATCACTCCTGTATCTCTTATAAAAATACTTCGAATTTATAGAAACTTGCGTGTTGAAATTCAGTCTGAGGGCAGTTTATCAGACTGATTTTCATGGGGAATTGATGCTACTGCGTTTGGAGAAACCAATTCTGGGCTGCTCAAACAGAACTATCCCAGAATCTTATCATAATATGACTTTCTGCTTTCTGAGTATAGAGTGTCAGAGAAAAAGAGAAGGAAGAAAAAATATGAAATCATGTCACAAATTCAATCAAATTTGATAAAGGGGTATATTTAGAGCCCTAGGAATAAGGTGCATATTTCCTCGAGTTAAGAGATTTGTGGTATAGGAGAAATGAACCAGAAGGCTTGCTTGCTAGCTGCAAGATACCATGGGCTAGTCATTAACCTCTTGAGGCATTAGTCTCCTCCCTCATCAGTAAAATAAGGACATTGTCAGTTGGATGAACTGCCTTGCAGAGCTGTCAGGGCAATGTCTTTGATAAAATATAAAAATGCTTTATAAAGATGAGCTATTGTGATCATAAGGGATTTTGATGTTTGGGGAAAATTGAAAACAAAAGCTAGCATCAACTAGAAAAAAAATTAAAAAGAAAAGAGAGAAGGCCATTAACAGAACCATAAGTCAGAAAAAGCATTCTCCTCAATATCTTTCTTTACATTTATGGCACAAAAGGCAATGTGTTTAGTTGAATGCTGTAGCTATATCTTCACATGTCTCAATCACTAAAACACTCTGGGCATCAGATAACATTTTTTCCAGCACAAATATATATTTATCTTCATTGCAATAAATATATTGGAAAGTAGACATGTATGAGTAGCATTGTATGCCGGGTGATTCAGGAAGAATACTTATTTAATCTGTCTTGCTACCTAAGCATGTCCTGGGGGGAGGGCTGATAAAGTTTTAGTGCTTATTTGCAAGACTGATAAAAACATACCCACATACCCCTATACACACGAATTATGTGCTTAGCACTTGCTATTTTAAAGAAAAGTGCTTTGAAAAATACTCTTTTTATCTTTCTCTCTTATTTCACTTGGAAATAAATCATCATACCCTTATATTCCATGTCAAACCCAGGGCAAAAAGAAATGTTATCTCTGGTCTTGCTTGCCATATCTTTAGCTCACAGGTATCCTTTCTTTCGGATCCATTTGCTCTGACATTTGGACCAGATTTTATCCTCACGCTTTTATCCCCACGTTTGCCTGGGTTGCGGTATTCAGAGCAGGAAGCCCAAGTTCAAATCCTGGAATTTCTATTTGCTAATACTGTGACCTTGAGCAAATCACAATATTACATGAGATTGTTCCTTGTGTTTCATGGCTCATGATGGCTGTTAGGACAAACATGCCTTGGGCTGGCATTTAAAACTTTTTATAGTCTTGCCCCAACTTATGTCTCAAAACTTAGTTCCTATTACTACCTTTCATGGTACTTTTTATTCCAGCCAAACTGCCTCATAATTCTCCTTCCCACTTATATACATTTGAATGGACTGTGTCTCCTCTCTGCAACTTACTTCCCCCTCACCTGTACTTTTGTAGAATTTTGAGCTTCCTTCAAGCTTCAGCTTAGATCTCACCTTCTAGGGGAAACGTTCTTCCTCTCTTTAGTTTTGTCCCTCTTTACATCTTGAATTATCTTACCTGGACTAGTCTTTTTCTAATTTGTGCCCTCAAATCAATCAATAATCAATACTTTATGAAATGCATGTTCTTATGAAATGCATGTTCTGTGCCTAGTACTTTGCTAAGCTCTAGGGATACAAAAAGAGACCAAAGACAGTTTCTGTCCTGTAGGAGCTTACAGTCTAATTAGAATGTAAACTCCTTGAGGATAAGGAATTTTTTTTTTAATCCCTGGAACTTAGTGTACTAAGTTGCTTATGGTTATGGTGCTTAATAAGCATTTGTTGATTTAACTTAATTCAGTAGAAGTAACTGAGCTCAATGATCTTCACCATAAGCTTAGAACTGACATTCTAGAAATCTCAATTCTGGGTAGGAATTCAGATTTTTTTTTGGTTTTTGTTTTGTTTTTTAATCCCTCCATGCTTTGTACTTTGCACAGTGCTTTTACACAAGAGACATTCAGGAAAAAAAATGTTTATTAAGTGAATCAAATTGATAACCTAGTGAATCTGTTTTCATCAAATCAAGATAGACAGTAATAGGATAAGGGTCAGGAAATGACTTTTAAAGATCTGGGATCATTGAGGCTTACAGAGTACAAAAGACAAAGTTACTTTTAACACAGTTAACATTTTTAGCGTAGAATAGCATGAAGGCCAAAAGAAGAGGCAAAAAGGAGAATATTTTGTTTTACAAATGTTCCCTAGACCTGCTGAAAAAAAAAATTAAAAAAGCGTATTCTTAGAAGGACCTGGTATAGTTAATAGTCTTCACAAGTTGAATCTAATCTTAGCTAAAAAGACATGAGAGCTGTTTACTGCAACTGATGAGGGACGGAATCCCAATAGGTTCAGCAGGAACCCTGATCTTATCCAAGACCAGGAAACCTGCAATGGCATCTGGAAAAAATTCAGCTCAGCCTTGCTTGGAGTAAGAGTTGAGAAAGTTTATTATTACACCTTTACAACGGGCAAGAGTCCTTAGGGGACCTGGGAGTCAGAGGGGTACATGCTTTTACCTTTAAAGGGTAGGGCTGCCATTGTCAGGGCTGACCGGAAGGAAGGGACCTCAATGCATAGATAGTTTAGATAAGATTTGGGCCAGGCCGGAGGAGACATGAGGATTTGGGCCAGACCAGAGGAGACATGAGGATTTGGTCCAGATCCAAGGAGACATGAGAGATTAAGTAAGAACAAAGGAGCCAGGAAGTGTTGCCTAGGCCTAGTGCTGATGGGGGGAAGGGGCAGAGCCCAAGGTTGGGAAAGGAATTTTACAGATAACAATTTTATAATACAAATTGCAGTTACAATTTCACAGACTGGTTTTACAAGTTGGTTTCACAAATTGACCTAGACCCCAGGTACCCCATCACAACCAATATAGAAATGTAGCAGCCAAACAACTGGGTACAAGAATGTTTCATTGAATAAGGGGAACCAAAAAAAAAACTCAAGACCTATGACTCATATTTTTCTTTTGAAATAAAAACTATGTACTCTATACTGGGGAGAGGTTTGAGGGATATATATCTCTTTGGGACTTGGGGTGACTGTCTCTAACATTGTTGACTTGAAGCTGTATTCTCATGCTTCTTCCACATTGCTTGAAGTCAATGATTAGCCCCAGGCCCACTTAACCAATTATCATAGATTAGCTTTTATAGAATGTTATTTACTTTGAAGATTTTGCAAGAACAGAAGTACAAAGATTTCCCTTAACATTTGAGGGCATATTTTAATACCAGCTTGGTCCCTGGAGAAAGTGGGCTTATACTTAATGTAGTTTGTACTTAACTATAGTGCCACCCAATTTATTTATAAATCTATATAGAATGGCTGATCTGTTGATGAGCTTGTATATCTTCTACTGCTAAACTGGTCTAGGGAGGTCACTTGGAATTTTGTTCCTCAACATCTGACTTCTGACAAACCTTGACCTGGAGTCTGATTCCCACAATTCTGATTTGGCTGACTATTTGTGACTCAAAAGCTATAGACATCTCCATTATTCTTCATTTAAAAACAGGAATGCATATACCCAACAGAGAGGGAAGCAATAGCAGCACCATGATAAGGCCTCAAGTCCCTTTTACTCTTTATCTCTGCTCTTGAACACAGCAAGGCAGGAATAAGGACCCACTTTGACTGGTTAGTTCCTTCTGAAAGTAATGCAGTTCTGGCTATGCAGTCAGTTATCAGTGTGTTTCTTCATCATGTGATGGAGCATTCTGGAACTGGCCATAGAATGCTGGCATATGCAACAAACCAGGGGACCTTTTCCTGGGAGAAGTCTCCCCATACTCTTCTACATAGGGATTACCTCCCTACTCCCTCTATCATTGAACTAATCATGGCTTGCCAGCTACAGAATAACTTGCCAGAACACCAGAAGATGAAAAGTTTAGAGTTACTTTATTCTGTTACTAGTACAGTTTGGGAGGACAGAGTGAAATTATCCCATCATGCTCAAGAATAATCCCAACTCCCTCATCACATTGGGCTTACTTTTCCCACGTGTGGCACCTATATTGTTAAAGGTTGGGAGATGTTATCTTTCCCTGTATTCCACAAGTCTTGTTTCATAAAACCACCTATTAAGTTCTCTATGTGTGAAGTCTATAGACTTAAACTATTAAAAACATGGAATCTCATAATTTTTCTCTTTTATTGTTTTGAATGAAAATATGATCCCTTTAATTATTGGGGGCAAAACCCTCCCGGTCACCTAAAAAGCAGATTGTTCAGTCATGTTCAACTCTTCATGACTTCATTTGGGATATTCCCTTCAGAGGTAGCACTAATGGGAGAACAAAGATTTTCATTCTCTTTCCTTCTGTCAAACCAGTCCAGGATAGAAGTGACCAAGAACAGAGAGCTTCTAATGATGCAAAAGATATTAAAGCTAACTAAAAATCTAAGAAACTAAACATCTAAGGCTAAAGGAGCACTAAAGCATTTTCGCCTAAACTTTGTTCTTGCTATTTAGACCATTTAGAGGAAGATACATTACTGTCTTGAGCAAAACTCTTATCTTTTCATTTTTATTCCATCTGGATCCATTGATTATTTTTCTCATTCTATTTTACACTAGATTTCTAATATATAGCCAATCTGAGAAAAATACAAAGCATTAGATGTCTGGTATTTTTCCTCTGGATTACTTTTCCATTTAATTAAAAAAAAAAGGATGGAGAAGAACCCTTTGTATATAACATAATAAAAGGTGGCATGGAATATTAGAACTGAGAGGAATCTTATAGATTGTCCAATCCCCCACCCTTTCCCTCTTTTCATACTTGCCTAGAGAGAGGACATGAATTGCTCAATATGACACAGAATAGCCCCCTGCCAGGCCCCAATTCAGTGTTCTGTATACAGTAATTAATAAGTTATTATTTTATTAATGTATGTTTGCAAATCATGAAGCACTATGGTCTTCAAAGATTTTATGTTGAGGATCACCCGTTTCAGTGGAAAGGCATGTGGAGGGAAGTGGGTTATGAGTTGGCTATGATAAATTACAAACAAGGGATTACACAAGAAAAGATGTAAAAAATGTTAATAAAAACAGTATCTGGGGGCGGCTAGGTGGCACAGTGATTAGAGCACTGGCCCTGGAGTCAGGAGGACCTGAGTTCATATCTGGCCTCAGACACTTAACACAAAAACTAGCCCTGTGACCTTGGGCAAGTCACTTAACCCCAACTGACCTCCCCAAAAGCAAAAACAAAAAAGTATTTGGAAAAGGACTGTTCATATTTTGAGAGCAAGGGATAAGCACTGCTCATTTGGGGTATTACACTGAAATACTTACCGTAGGGCAACTAGGTAGTATAGTGGATAGAACATCTGCTAGACCTAAATTCCAATATATCCTCAGATTCTTACTAGCTGTGTGACCCTAGGTGAGTCATTTAACCCTATTTGCCTCAGTTTCTTTATCTGTAAAACGAGCCAGAGAGGAGAATGGCAAATCAGTACAATATCTTTGCCAAGAAAATCCCAAATGTGGTCATGAAGAGTTGAACGTGACTAAAAAAAAATTGCTGAACATACCACATTAAGAGAATCACTAAATAAAGTAAGATATTATTGTTATTACTATTTTATTACTCTCACTAAGAGAAGGTGAAGAAAGCCCTTTGATTAATTTATCACAAAGCATCAACCAGGATATCTGAACTACTAGAGGGAGCACTGTCATTAAATCTGTTACAGTACTATAAAATACTATTAATTAACCAAACAATTGGATAAAATATGTGGAGGTAACACAAGCCGGTCAGGTTTGGGAGAATGAGAAATTCTCCCTCCTGTACTATAAATGTAGAAGAGTAAAAAATAAATAGAACAGTCAGCTGTATTTCAATGTAAATTTATTTTTAATCACATAAGGACTTTTGGATCCTATATTGCTTAGATAGAAATGTCTGATACAAGATACACTACAATAAGCCATACTGACAATACTGTTCAATTCCTCTGCTTCCTTCAGTGAAATTGACCAATGACCTTGAATAAATGATATTTTGTATATAGGGAACCCTTGCAGAATAGGGAAAAGCTCTAGACATTTAAACCCATAAGGGACTTTAGAAGCCATCTAGTCTACTCCTCTCATTTCATTGATAAGAATACTGAATCCTAGGACAATTCAATGGTTTGTTCTAGGTCAAGCAGGTAGTAAATGTTGAATTTGCATTAAAAAAAAAAAATGTCCCCAGATACCAGAACCATTGTGCCTTTTGTTGTATTACATTCTTCCCTCATGCAACTCAAATAAATCTTAATTCAATTCAAGAAGGTCAGAAAACTTGTACCAAATTTCTTCTTCTTTTTTTTTTTTAATACTGTACTAAGTACTAAGGGTCAGGCAAATTCAATTTAATTCATTAAATGCTCAAGAGACTATAGCAGGCAAAGAAGAATCACCCAAGTCTCTGCTTTTAACAGATTTGCAAATTAGTGGCAGGTATCTCAGAGAAAGGGATTTGAACATGGGCAATGGAAATTCGAAGTGATAACAGATTCAGTAGAAGGAATTTGGAGTTAAAATAACCAAAAAAAAAAGTTTAATGGACAAATTGATTTCTTGAAGTAATATAGGTTCAAAACTTTTAGGCAAAATGTCATGGTAAAAAAAAAATGAAATTAGAAATGACAATAACCCTTTAGGAGGCAAAAAAAAAAAAAAAAACCCAAACCAAACAACTTGAGAGTCAGTGTGGCCTTTTTCTTTCTGAATGAACTCTATTCTACTTTCTTAGAAGATATTAGAAGCAAAGATTACTTTGTGTCTCTTTTAGTTTTCCACTCAGGTAGCTAGCTCTGGGATAAATAGTATGAAAGACTACCGGGGTGGGCAACCTTCTTCCTCAAGGCAGCATGTGGCCCTCTAAATCCTCTAGTGTGGCCCTTTGACAGAATCCAAACTTCACAAAACAAATCTCCTTCATAAAAGGATTTGTTCTATAAAACTTGGACTCAGTCAAAAAGCCACACCCAAGGACCTTGATGGCCACATATGGCCTCAAGGTCTTAGGCTACCCACCCCCGGATTAGATGTTTTTATGCAAAAAAGGAAGTCAATTCAATAACATGAGCCTATTGTAGGAGAGGAAATAAAAATGATGATTTAAGCTTATCAATCAGGAGACACTCTTGATAAACAAGCTAAAGCTTGTGAGAACCAACCAACAATATGGTTGTTCTATAGTATTTATTTCTGAATCAGGCAAAAGGAGAAATTGCTAGGTCTTAGAGTGTGACAGGGGTCCATTGCAAGGACTTTTTTGCTTATTAACTTTCAGTTCCTCAGAAATAATTTTTAACTTAGGGAGAGAGCCATACATAGGAATTTTTGTACTATGGGCAAGCATCATAAACCTCATCTTTGGCAAGTGGCAGAAAAAGTAAGAAGGCAGATACTCCCCCAAGGGGTGATGGGAAGGTTGACTGAGATACTGAAGGCAGGCTACCCTTCCTAACCTACAGGAATTGTGACTTTAGCAACTTCCTATTTGAACTAGCTATTTTTGATAACCAGGTACTAAGGTCAGTTGTTTCTTCTACTGTGGGTGTGGCAGTGGTTATAAATAACAGATGCTTTTGAGGAGAGGACTAAGAGAGTGCTTCATGTCAACACCTTAAAAAACAAGAAAAACAGAAACTTCCAAATGTAATAACATTAGAACTAAAACTAGTAATAGAAACTTGCTATCCAACCATCTTGTTTATAAGATGAGCACACACAGATTTGAGTCAGTGTCAGAACAGAAAAGCATCCAGTTCTTTTTCATCCATGTTGTTGAATTTTGGATTTCTTAGAGAAATTGGAGACCATGATTCTAAGGGGGAAAGTCCCGATCTCTTGACTCAGGAAAAAGAACAAAAACAAAACTTCTAAGCAAGGAGGGAGGTCCTTCAGACCCTCCTGTACATTGGTCCATATACCCATTCTCTGTACTTGAAAATTTAAGTAGCTTGAGGGGGAAAAGCTTGGATGAAAAGAGATATTGAATGATTGGTGAGATAGAGACATTGCTAGGAAAACATGATACCACCTTCAGTGGAATGTCAGAGTCAGGGAGTTCAGGGTTCAAGGCCTCCTACTGCCTTGAAATGCCTGAAGTGTTTTTTTTTTTTCATCTTACCATTTTCTCGGGCCAATTATGAATAAAATTCTTAGACCTCAGGGTCCTTTTTTGGAGCAACTCCATCTCTGAAGAGTCCCAGCATCCCTGAATTGTTACTTCTCTTCACAGTGAGGTCTGTCAAACTTTTAACTTGCTCCTGGGGAAGCAAAGGAGAGCAGAACTTTATTTTTATTTTTGCGCTTTGGAGGGCAATTTGGGGTTAAGTGATTTACCCAAGGTCACACAGCTAGATTTTGTGTTCCATGTCTGACTCCAGGGTTGGTGCTCTATTCACTGCGCCACCTAGCCGCCCTGAGAGCAGAACTTTAGACAAAATAAAAGGTTGCCAGAAACAGACAGAAGTATCAGGGGAAGCCCAGAATGGGTCATTTGATTTGTCAATTAAGAGATCACTGGAAATTTTACAGAAAACCTTTCAGTTGAATTTTCAGTTTCATTCTGAATTCAGGCTGCAAAGAATTTTGAAGACAGTGAGAGGAAAGAAAATCCAAGTCCAAAGCACTGATTTTAGACAACTTTGAAGGAGTTTATCAACGAAAGGGAGGAGAATGGTAGAATACCTAATACAGATGGGTGGATAATTAAGGGTTTAAGATAGAGACATCAGTACATTTGTAGGCAGCAGGGAAGCAATGAGTATACTGGGAGAGATTGTAGATTAGTGGGACAGTGGGAATGAAGAGGGTCATCATAAAATGATGAGGTATAGGGTTAGGGTGCTCAAGACCCCAAAATACCAACACGCTGGGTCCTGTGGCATGAACTAGACTCGAGCCTTCTCTCAGCCAAAGAAAAACAAAGTTTATTAAAAGTTTGCCATACTGGGTAGACTTTTAAGAAGCCTCGGTATTTGTGATACTTGCATTCGGCAAGCGAACCAGAATCATCTGAGGTAGAATGAGCCTGTGCTAGATCACTCTCTGACTTTACTCCTTTCATGGAGGCAAGATGGGGTCTCATATACAGAAAGGTTGTGGAAGAAATCTAGGAGTGGTCTAGAGGAGGAGTTTGAGGAGGGTCTTCAGAAGGACTCAGATGAGGTCAGACTCCAGTAAATGAGTGATCAAGGGTGGAAGTTGCTGGAGGCTACCCCTAGACAACAGGCAATGGTGGACTAGGCCAGTTCTAGGGGATAATAGATTTGGGTATAGATATTTTGGGAGGATCCAGGGTGGGAAATTGCAGGACAAAGGAGGGCTAAAGATTTGGGCTGAGCCACAGTGAAAGGCCTATGGCCTCAGGCAAATGCCTTAGGAGGGAAGATTCAAGGAGAGCTGAAGGGGGTTCCCAGAGACTGTACCTCATCAGGAATAATAGAGGGGCAATCTGTTGCAGAGGACAGGATGGATTAAGAGCCTTTGATCATGTAAATCAGCTAGCATTAGCACTGCCTTTTCATGTATGACAGGGGTGAAGGAGGAAATAGGGGGATCAAGTAATCTAAATTAAGATAAAGAGTAAAGATAAGAATGCTTTCAGTGGATGCCTTCATTTTTTTCCCAGTAAAATATGAGATGAAGTTCAGAGCTGGGGGTTAGGGGAGGAGCCATGAGAGGTTTGCAGAGTATTGAAAAGATTTGAAAGAGCTGTTTTGATGTTTGACGTAGTGAATTTATTAGGGAGATATAAAAGGATTTTCTTGCCACAGTGATGTCCCAATTGAGTTTATGCAACACAATTTGAACCCAGTCAACAAGGTTTCATGATTTTCTCTATCTTCCTTTAGCAGCACACAAGTAGTGATGAAGGCAGTAATTGAAGACTGAGGTTTGAAAGGGTGACATCTTCGATAGAATATATGGGCAAGGTATTTAAGAAAAGACAGTAATGGGTTGAAGTGGTTCACCATTGGGTCCAGATACAGAAGGGAGGAAAGTGTAGTCATTGATGTTCTGGGAAAAACTGAGGGATGGAAGGGTTGGGTGTCTTGGAATGGAAGAAGAATGGGGTAAGAGGTTACAAGGCAGAGACAAGTGGAATGACAATAGACTGTGATAAAAAAAAAAAAAAAAGAATTTCAGAGTTTGTGAATATGACAATCCATCCTGCTTCTATTCCTGCCATCCTTACCCTACCTCTGCCTCTGACTGACCACAAGGCCCTGTGCCTGTTTTCTTCTTTAGAGGAATACAATTCTTTATCAGTGTCCATTTTTGACCCCTTATTGTTACTTTTCAACATGGACACAGCCTAGAATCTGCTCTTCTATAGAAACCAATGATTTGGGAAGCTTTTGAAGAGAAGAGCATTATTTGCCTCTTCTGTTAGATGGTAGTCTATGAGTAGAATATAAGCAGTTAACTTTCATCAGAATATAGAACTCAGAGTATGCTTTTTTTTTAAGCTTTTTGGAGGGGGGAGGCAATTGGGGTTACGTGACTTGCCCAAGGTCACATGGCTCGTAAGTGTTAAGTGTCTGAGGCTGTTCCTCGACTCAGGTCCTCCTGACTCCAGGGCCAGTGCTCTAGTCACTGAGCCACCTTCCTCCCTTAGAGTAAGCTCTTTTATCAGCATGTAAGTATTCCATTGAAACTTTACCCTCATGGTAAGTACAAACATATGCACGAACTGAGCTGCACATTACCTGGTTTATGGTGTACATAGATGAACATGTCAGTTTGCAAGAAGACCTATCTGTTCAGGACTTGTCGAGTTTGTTGTGGTTGAGTCACTTCAGTAAGTATCTGATTCTCTGTGACCCCATTTGAGGTTTCCTTGGCAAAGATACTAGAGTGATTTGCTATTTCCTTCTCCAGCTCATTTGATAGATAAGGAATTGTGGCAAACAGGATTAAATGACTTGCCCAGAATCCCACAACTAGTAAGCATCTGAGGCCATATTTGAACTCACGGCCTTCTGACTCCAGGGCCAGTGTTCCATCCATTACACTGCACAGCTGCCTCTCTGTCAAATTGTTCCACTGAAAATTTACTGAATGTTTAAAACCATTTAAATGAGAAAAAAACAAGATTAGGAAAGTGTCAACACACTTGAAAAGCAGGTAATTAGCAATGCAAATGTCAAATTACTACTGGTTTATATTAAGCAGAATAAACAAAACAATGAATCTTGTGAGACAATCAGGCCTTTAGTACTTTATAGAAGGGTAAGTCAAACTCATTAAAGCAGATAAGGGCATCTATTTACAAAGGACAGATTTCTGTGCCTAAGCCAGAGAAAAATGGAAAGATAACTTCTCTGTCTCATTTCCACCTATGGTGACACTCTGTTCTTTATTTTTAACTGTACCTATGTTTTCATTGATTTTGGATATAAATAATTTTTGAATAAACTTAATGTCACCACTGCAGTCTCTAAGACTTAGAGTTTTCTGAAGTCCTAAGAGGTTAAGTTAGACCTCTTTTACCTAACCCTTAGTCATTGAATGGGTATTTTCCCAGACAAAGTGAGACCTGGGAAAGACCTTTTATTTTGTTTTTATTGTTTGCTTTTTGGAGGGGGGAAGGCAGGGCAATTGGGGTTAAGTGACTTGCCCAAGATCGTGCAGCTAGTAAGTGTTAACTGTGTGAGGTCACATTTGAACTCAGGTCCTCCTGACTCCAGGATTGGTGCTGTATTCACTGTGCCACAAGATTAATGTTTTCTTAGCTGTCCCAAGACAGCTTAACAGGCCAAGGTCACCACTGCAACCTAGGCCATCAAAGGTCATCTTGACTTTTGTCTTGCTACTGGAGTTTAAAGACTCTGGAGGAGAGAGTTTATGCTAAAGATTTTGCAGATCTCTTGGGGCGGCCAGGTAGCACAGAGAGTAAGAGCACCAGCTCCGGTGTTGAGAAGACCTGGAGATTGAATCCCGGGCTCAGACACTCAGCACCACACCCAGAAATAACTGGCTGTGTAGCCTTGAGCAAGTTACTTAACCCCGATTGCTTAAAAAAAAATTAAGATTTTGCAGATCTCCCACTTAAATCTAATTCACACAAGTCAAGGCATCACCCTGGTAATGTCATTGGTCCTCTAAGAGAACAAAGGACAAACCATGCCTAACAAATAAACAACAACAGAGACAAAACATGAAACCAAATTTTCCTCTCTCTGAGCTGACTTTCTATCCACTAAGTAAGCCATGTTGTATCTCACATTCTTTTCAATTTGACAGAATTAATATTCGGGAGAATTGTTAGTTGCTTACAAATTGTGCGAACTACATACCTTTAAATAGTGAAGTAGCATGTTAAGCATTAAATTGTGGTTGAAAATATATGTCACTCTCCTAGCGTCTTTCTCACTACCTTCAATACTCTTACCCCATTTTCTTTTGTAGTGAATGCTGATATCTGTAATTGAGGCCAGAATGAGGTTCATTGATGTAACAAACTATTAGCTGAAAACAGCCATCCTGTCAATTAGATCTATTGCAGTCCATCAGTTTTTCCTGGGGTTACAAAAACATTGCCCTAATACTCACTAATGCCTCTAAGATCATTGATACACAGTCCCATTGCCTCCACTTCATGTTAATATGGAAATAATAATCTACCCTAAATACAAGAGCTATTTGTAAGCCACAAACTACCTATTATTCATCTTTTCACCTGATGCATAGGTTTGAGCAGATACTTATTTGAGCTGCAAACAAGATCACCAGTATTCTGGAAACAGACTTAAAAAATCCATATGTCTTTCATAAATGCTGAGTTGTGTAAGGTAAAATTCTCTCTGTAATTCTCGCCTCTTCCCCCTCTACTTTCCTTACCTGGATGATTTGTAGAAACAAATAGCAACTTAGAAATTTAAAGGTTATCACTACTAAACATTTCTTTTTCGATAGAAAATGTGATGTTCCCCAAGTGATTTTGATTAGTCTATATAGAAAATGACCAAAGAGATTAATGTTTTCTTAAATGGGCAATAGAATTCTAAATTGGCATTGCCCTTGACCCAAAGCTGATGCTGTCAGAAAAGACTTGGCTTGTAAGAAGGCAGGATTGACATGTTTTTTCCTATTCAGTAGAGATCATCAGTCTGTAGCTATAATTGTTACAAGCAAACTGATGGCATCTCATTATATGTGCCTTGCCTCCCTGGTCTCAGAGGATACTGTAGTAAAACTCACCATGGCTGTAAGTAATTAAAAGAACACATTCATCACCAAAGCATTATAATTACAATAACAAGTTGGAAAACTATATGGTCATTTGAATATATTGATGAATAAAATATAGTTAGTCCTAGTGAAAATAATATCTTAATTATTTTAAATAGCCCAATAACTAAATCATATATTTACTAGTTTTGACATCCTGCACAACAAATATAAGCCAAAAGCAGTATAGTGTCATATAAAGTATCCTGCATTCAAAGTCAGAAGACAAGGATGGATTTTAGTTCTGGCTCTGGCCCTTATTATATGGTATTGGGCAAATCACCTTTCTTCTTTGGTCCTCAACTTTCTCTTCTGTAAAATGGGAATAAAAATACCTTCATTATCAAGGTAATGGGAGGATAAAATGAAAAAAAATAATGCTTTGTAATTCATAAGTTAATATAAAATATAAGTAATTATTGGTAATATCTACTAGTGCTAGTATGGATATTAACTACATTATGAGCCATTAAATTTATTAATCACATCCTAGTTATTAAATAATTTTTAATGAAATCAATAATCAATTAGAGTAATCAATCCTACTGAGAAATGCCTTAAGGATTACTTTAAGCAGTATCCTCAATTACATGATGAAGATACTAATACTTATATTTTATGATGCTTCAAAGTTAGCATTGACATTCTCTCTCTCTGTCTCTCTCTCTGTCTGTCTCTCTCTGTCTCTCTCTCTGTCCCTCTCTCCCCTTCCTATCTCTGTCTCTGTCTGTGTCTCTTTTTTTCTCTCTCTTGCTCATAACTTGATTTTAACAAAAGTCTTATAAAGATAAGCAATATGAGCATTTTACTGCAAGGATACAAAGACTAAGTGAAATGTTGTAGAGTAGTTATTGTTGCAGTTGTTTTGGTCCCTACCAAATAAATGTTTGCCACCCTTATTCCTAATCATCTGGTGTTTCCTCCACTTTTCCAAACTTTCCTTCCTTCCTTCCTTCCTTCCTTCCTTCCTTCCTTCCTTCCTTCCTTCCTTCCTTCCTTCCTTCCTTCCTTCCTTCC